>NW_022145607.1:45295834-45414387 GCF_000002235.5 Strongylocentrotus purpuratus
ACAGATAGAGAAGCTCAAGCGAACATAATGATACCTCTTAGAAGTCCATGGCTTTCTTTTAAGAAAGATATTTGCAAATGTAAAACATGCTTCAAATGGCTCTTTTATAGCGCAAAAATGACAGTATATACGCGATTTAATCGTTTTCTTTTGATTGCGCAAGAAATAAGATGAGAGAGATAAACCGATGTCAAGAACAGATAGAGAAGCTCAAGCGCAACATAATGATACCTCTTAGAAGTCCATGGCTTTCTTTTTAAGAAAGATATTTGCAAATGTAAAACATGCTTCAAATGGCTCTTTTATAGCGCAAAATGACAGTATATACGCGATTTAATCGTTTTCTTTTGATTGCGCAAGAAATAAGATGAGAGAGATAAACCGATGTCAAGAACAGATAGAGAAGCTCAAGCGCAACATAATGATACCTCTTAGAAGTCCATGGCTTTCTTTTTAAGAAAGATATTGCAAATGTAAAACATGCTTCAAATGGCTCTTTTATAGCGCAAAATGACAGTATATACGCGATTTAATCGTTTTCTTTTGATTGCGCAAGAAAAAAGATGAGAGAGATAAACCGATGTCAAGAACAGATAGAGAAGCTCAAGCGCAACATAATGATACCTCTTAGAAGTCCATGGCTTTCTTTTTAAGAAAGATATTTGCAAATGTAAAACTGCTTCAAATGGCTCTTTTATAGCGCAAAATGACAGTATATACGCGATTTAATCGTTTTCTTTTGATTGCGCAAGAAATAAAGATGAGAGAGATAACCGATGTCAAGAACAGATAGAGAAGCTCAAGCGCAACATAATGATACCTCTTAGAAGTCCATGGCTTTCTTTTTAAGAAAGATATTTGCAAATGTAAAACATGCTTCAAAATGGCTCTTTTATAGCGCAAAATGACAGTATATACGCGATTTAATCGTTTCTTTTTGATTGCGCAAGAAATAAAGATGAGAGAGATAAACCGATGTCAAGAACAGATAGAGAAGCTCAAGCGCAACATAATGATACCTCTTAGAAGTCCATGGCTTCCTTTTTAAGAAAGATATTTGCAAATGTAAAACATGCTTCAAATGGCTCTTTTATAGCGCAAAATGACAGTATATACGCGATTTAATCGTTTTCTTTTGATTGCGCAAGAATAATGATGAGAGAGATAAACCGATGTCAAGAACAGATAGAGAAGCTCAAGCGCAACATAATGATACCTCTTAGAAGTCCATGGCTTCCTTTTTAAGAAAGATATTTGCAAATGTAAAACATGCTTCAAAATGCTCTTTTATAGCGCAAAATGACAGTATATACGCGATTTAATCGTTTTCTTTTGATTGCGCAAGAAATAAAGATGAGAGAGATAAACCGATGTCAAGAACAGATAGAGAAGCTCAAGCGCAACATAATGATACCTCTTAGAAGTCCATGGCTTTCTTTTTAAGAAAGATATTTGCAAATGTAAAACATGCTTCAAATGGCTCTTTTATAGCGCAAAATGACAGTATATACGCGATTTAATCGTTTTCTTTTGATTGCGCAAGAATAAAAGATGAGAGAGATAAACCGATGTCAAGAACAGATAGAGAAGCTCAAGCGCAACAATGATACCTCTTAGAAGTCCATGGCTTTCTTTTTAAGAAAGATATTTGCAAATGTAAACATGCTTCAAAATGGCTCTTTTATAGCGCAAAATGACAGTATATACGCGATTTAATCGTTTTCTTTTGATTGCGCAAGAAATAAAGATGAAGAGATAAACCGATGTCAAGAACAGATAGAGAAGCTCAAGCGCAACATAATGATACCTCTTAGAAGTCCATGGCTTTCTTTTTAAGAAAGATATTTGCAAATGTAAAACATGCTTCAAAATGGCCTTTTATAGCGCAAAATGACAGTATATACGCGATTTAATCGTTTTCTTTGATTGCGCAAGAAATAAAGATGAGAGAGATAAACCGATGTCAAGAACAGATAGAGAAGCTCAAGCGCAACATAATGATACCTCTTAGAAGTCCATGGCTTCTTTTTTAAAAGATATTTGCAAATGTAAAACATGCTTCAAATGGCCCTTTTATAGCGCAAAATGACAGTATATACGCGATTTAATCGTTTTCTTTTGATTGCGCAAGAAATAAAGATGAGAGAGATAAACCGATGTCAAGAACAGATAGAGAAGCTCAAGCGCACATAATGATACCTCTTAGAAGTCCATGGCTTCCTTTTTAAGAAAGATATTTGCAAATGTAAAACATGCTTCAAATGGCTCTTTTATAGCGCAAAATGACAGTATATACGCGATTTAATCGTTTTCTTTTGATTGCGCAAGAAATAAAGATGAGAGAGATAAACCGATGTCAAGAACAGATAGAGAAGCTCAAGCGCAACATAATGATACCTCTTAGAAGTCCATGGCTTTCTTTTTAAGAAAGATATTGCAAATGTAAAACATGCTTCAAAATGGCTCTTTTATAGCGCAAAATGACAGTATATACGCGATTTAATCGTTTTCTTTTGATTGCGCAAGAAATAAAGATGAAGAGAATACCGATGTCAAGAACAGATAGAGAAGCTCAAGCGCAACATAATGATACCTCTTAGAAGTCCATGGCTTTCTTTTTAAGAAAGATATTTGCAAATGTAAAACATGCTTCAAATGGCTCTTTTTAGCGCAAAATGACAGTATATACGCGATTTAATCGTTTTTTTTGATTGCGCAAGAAATAAAGATGAGAGAGATAAACCGATGTCAAGAACAGATAGAGAAGCTCAAGCGCAACATAATGATACCTCTTAGAAGTCCATGGCTTTCCTTTTTAAGAAAGATATTTGCAAATGTAAAACATGCTTCAAATGGCTCTTTTATAGCGCAAAATGACAGTATATACGCGATTTAATCGTTTTCTTTTGATTGCGCAAGAAATAAAGATGAGAGAGATAAACCGATGTCAAGAACAGATAGAGAAGCTCAAGCGCAACATAATGATACCTCTTAGAAGTCCATGGCTTCTTTTTAAGAAAGATATTTGCAAATGTAAAACATGCTTCAAAATGGCTCTTTTATAGCGCAAAATGACAGTATATACGCGATTTAATCGTTTTCTTTTGATTGCGCAAGAAATAAAGATGAGAGAGATAAACCGATGTCAAGAACAGATAGAGAAGCTCAAGCGCAACATAATGATACCTCTTAGAAGTCCATGGCTTCTTTTTTAAGAAAGATATTTGCAAATGTAAAACATGCTTCAAATGGCTCTTTTATAGCGCAAAATGACAGTATATACGCGATTTAATCGTTTTTTCTTTGATTGCGCAAGAAATAAAGATGAGAGAGATAAACCGATGTCAAGAACAGATAGAGAAGCTCAAGCGCAACATAATGATACCTCTTAGAAGTCCATGGCTTCCTTTTTAAGAAAGATATTTGCAAATGTAAAACATGCTTCAAAATGGCTCTTTTATAGCGCAAAATGACAGTATATACGCGATTTAATCGTTTTCTTTTGATTGCGCAAGAAATAAAGATGAGAGAGATAAACCGATGTCAAGAACAGATAGAGAAGCTCAAGCGCAACATAATGATACCTCTTAGAAGTCCATGGCTTTCCTTTTTAAGAAAGATATTTGCAAATGTAAAACATGCTTCAAATGGCCCTTTTATAGCGCAAAATGACAGTATATACGCGATTTAATCGTTTTCTTTTGATTGCGCAGAAATAAAGATGAGAGAGATAAACCGATGTCAAGAACAGATAGAGAAGCTCAAGCGCAACATAATGATACCTCTTAGAAGTCCATGGCTTTCTTTTTAAGAAAGATATTTGCAAATGTAAAACATGCTTCAAAATGGCTCTTTTATAGCGCAAAATGACAGTATATACGCGATTTAATCGTTTTCTTTTGATTGCGCAAGAAATAAAGATGAGAGAGATAAACCGATGTCAAGAACAGATAGAGAAGCTCAAGCGCAACATAATGATACCTCTTAGAAGTCCATGGCTTCCTTTTTAAGAAAGATATTTGCAAATGTAAAACATGCTTCAAATGGCTCTTTTATAGCGCAAAATGACAGTATATACGCGATTTAATCGTTTTCTTTTGATTGCGCAAGAAATAAAGATGAGAGAGATAAACCGATGTCAAGAACAGATAGAGAAGCTCAAGCGCAACATAATGATACCTCTTAGAAGTCCATGGCTTCCTTTTTAAGAAAGATATTTGCAAATGTAAAACATGCTTCAAATGGCTCTTTTATAGCGCAAAATGACAGTATATACGCGATTTAATCGTTTTCTTTTGATTGCGCAAGAAATAAAGATGAGAGAGATAAACCGATGTCAAGAACAGATAGAGAAGCTCAAGCGCAACATAATGATACCTCTTAGAAGTCCATGGCTTTCCTTTTTAAGAAAGATATTTGCAAATGTAAAACATGCTTCAAAATGGCCCTTTTATAGCGCAAAATGACAGTATATACGCGATTTAATCGTTTCTTTTGATTGCGCAAGAAATAAAGATGAGAGAGATAAACCGATGTCAAGAACAGATAGAGAAGCTCAAGCGCAACATAATGATACCTCTTAGAAGTCCATGGCTTCCTTTTTAAGAAAGATATTTGCAAATGTAAAACATGCTTCAAATGGCCTTTTATAGCGCAAAATGACAGTATATACGCGATTTAATCGTTTTCTTTTGATTGCGCAAGAAATAAAGATGAGAGAGATAAACCGATGTCAAGAACAGATAGAGAAGCTCAAGCGCAACATAATGATACCTCTTAGAAGTCCATGGCTTTCCTTTTTAAGAAAGATATTTGCAAATGTAAAACATGCTTCAAATGGCCCTTTTATAGCGCAAAATGACAGTATATACGCGATTTAATCGTTTTCTTTTGATTGCGCAAGAAATAAAGATGAGAGAGATAAACCGATGTCAAGAACAGATAGAGAAGCTCAAGCGCAACATAATGATACCTCTTAGAAGTCCATGGCTTCCTTTTTAAGAAAGATATTTGCAAATGTAAAACATGCTTCAAATGGCCCTTTTATAGCGCAAAATGACAGTATATACGCGATTTAATCGTTTTCTTTTGATTGCGCAAGAAATAAAGATGAGAGAGATAAACCGATGTCAAGAACAGATAGAGAAGCTCAAGCGCAACATAATGATACCTCTTAGAAGTCCATGGCTTTCCTTTTTAAGAAAGATATTTGCAAATGTAAAACATGCTTCAAATGGCTCTTTTATAGCGCAAAATGACAGTATATACGCGATTTAATCGTTTTTCTTTGATTGCGCAAGAAATAAAGATGAGAGAGATAAACCGATGTCAAGAACAGATAGAGAAGCTCAAGCGCAACATAATGATACCTCTTAGAAGTCCATGGCTTTCTTTTTAAGAAAGATATTTGCAAATGTAAAACATGCTTCAAAATGGCCCTTTTATAGCGCAAAATGACAGTATATACGCGATTTAATCGTTTTCTTTTGATTGCGCAAGAAATAAAGATGAGAGAGATAAACCGATGTCAAGAACAGATAGAGAAGCTCAAGCGCAACATAATGATACCTCTTAGAAGTCCATGGCTTCCTTTTTAAGAAAGATATTTGCAAATGTAAAACATGCTTCAAAATGGCCCTTTTATAGCGCAAAATGACAGTATATACGCGATTTAATCGTTTTCTTTTGATTGCGCAAGAAATAAAGATGAGAGAGATAACCGATGTCAAGAACAGATAGAGAAGCTCAAGCGCAACATAATGATACCTCTTAGAAGTCCATGGCTTCCTTTTTAAGAAAGATATTTGCAAATGTAAAACATGCTTCAAATGGCCCTTTTATAGCGCAAAATGACAGTATATACGCGATTTAATCGTTTTCTTTTGATTGCGCAAGAAATAAAGATGAGAGAGATAAACCGATGTCAAGAACAGATAGAGAAGCTCAAGCGCAACATAATGATACCTCTTAGAAGTCCATGGCTTCCTTTTTAAGAAAGATATTTGCAAATGTAAAACATGCTTCAAAATGGCCCTTTTATAGCGCAAAATGACAGTATATACGCGATTTAATCGTTTTCTTTTGATTGCGCAAGAAATAAAGATGAGAGAGATAAACCGATGTCAAAACAGATAGAGAAGCTCAAGCGCAACATAATGATACCTCTTAGAAGTCCATGGCTTCCTTTTAAGAAAGATATTTGCAAATGTAAAACATGCTTCAAAATGGCCCTTTTATAGCGCAAAATGACAGTATATACGCGATTTAATCGTTTTCTTTTGATTGCGCAAGAAATAAAGATGAGAGAGATAAACCGATGTCAAGAACAGATAGAGAAGCTCAAGCGCAACATAATGATACCTCTTAGAAGTCCATGGCTTCCTTTTTAAGAAAGATATTTGCAAATGTAAAACATGCTTCAAAATGGCCCTTTTATAGCGCAAAATGACAGTATATACGCGATTTAATCGTTTTCTTTTGATTGCGCAAGAAATAAAGATGAGAGAGATAAACCGATGTCAAGAACAGATAGAGAAGCTCAAGCGCAACATAATGATACCTCTTAGAAGTCCATGGCTTTCTTTTTAAGAAAGATATTTGCAAATGTAAAACATGCTTCAAATGGCCCTTTTATAGCGCAAAATGACAGTATATACGCGATTTAATCGTTTTCTTTTGATTGCGCAAGAAATAAAGATGAGAGAGATAAACCGATGTCAAGAACAGATAGAGAAGCTCAAGCGCAACATAATGATACCTCTTAGAAGTCCATGGCTTCCTTTTTAGAAAGATATTTGCAAATGTAAAACATGCTTCAAAATGGCCTTTTATAGCGCAAAATGACAGTATATACGCGATTTAATCGTTTTCTTTTGATTGCGCAAGAAATAAAGATGAGAGAGATAAACCGATGTCAAGAACAGATAGAGAAGCTCAAGCGCAACATAATGATACCTCTTAGAAGTCCATGGCTTCCTTTTTAAGAAAGATATTTGCAAATGTAAAACATGCTTCAAATGGCTCTTTTATAGCGCAAAATGACAGTATATACGCGATTTAATCGTTTTCTTTTGATTGCGCAAGAAATAAAGATGAGAGAGATAAACCGATGTCAAGAACAGATAGAGAAGCTCAAGCGCAACATAATGATACCTCTTAGAAGTCCATGGCTTTCTTTTTAAGAAATATTTGCAAATGTAAAACATGCTTCAAAATGGCCCTTTTATAGCGCAAAATGACAGTATATACGCGATTTAATCGTTTCTTTTGATTGCGCAAGAAATAAAGATGAGAGAGATAAACCGATGTCAAGACAGATAGAGAAGCTCAAGCGCAACATAATGATACCTCTTAGAAGTCCATGGCTTCCTTTTTAAGAAAGATATTTGCAAATGTAAAACATGCTTCAAAATGGCCCTTTTATAGCGCAAAATGACAGTATATACGCGATTTAATCGTTTTCTTTTGATTGCGCAAGAAATAAAGATGAGAGAGATAAACCGATGTCAAGAACAGATAGAGAAGCTCAAGCGCAACATAATGATACCTCTTAGAAGTCCATGGCTTCCTTTTTAAGAAAGATATTTGCAAATGTAAAACATGCTTCAAATGGCTCCTTTATAGCGCAAAATGACAGTATATACGCGATTTAATCGTTTTCTTTTGATTGCGCAAGAAATAAAGATGAGAGAGATAAACCGATGTCAAGAACAGATAGAGAAGCTCAAGCGCAACATAATGATACCTCTTAGAAGTCCATGGCTTCCTTTTTAAGAAAGATATTTGCAAATGTAAAACATGCTTCAAATGGCCCTTTTATAGCGCAAAATGACAGTATATACGCGATTTAATCGTTTTCTTTTGATTGCGCAAGAAATAAAGATGAGAGAGATAAACCGATGTCAAGAACAGATAGAGAAGCTCAAGCGCAACATAATGATACCTCTTAGAAGTCCATGGCTTCCTTTTTAAGAAAGATATTTGCAAATGTAAAACATGCTTCAAAATGGCTCTTTTATAGCGCAAAATGACAGTATATACGCGATTTAATCGTTTTCTTTTGATTGCGCAAGAAATAAAGATGAGAGAGATAAACCGATGTCAAGAACAGATAGAGAAGCTCAAGCGCAACATAATGATACCTCTTAGAAGTCCATGGCTTCCTTTTTAAGAAAGATATTTGCAAATGTAAAACATGCTTCAAAATGGCCCTTTTATAGCGCAAAATGACAGTATATACGCGATTTAATCGTTTTCTTTTGATTGCGCAAGAAATAAAGATGAGAGAGATAAACCGATGTCAAGAACAGATAGAGAAGCTCAAGCGCAACATAATGATACCTCTTAGAAGTCCATGGCTTCCTTTTTAAGAAAGATATTTGCAAATGTAAAACATGCTTCAAAATGGCCCTTTTATAGCGCAAAATGACAGTATATACGCGATTTAATCGTTTTCTTTTGATTGCGCAAGAAATAAAGATGAGAGAGATAAACCGATGTCAAGAACAGATAGAGAAGCTCAAGCGCAACATAATGATACCTCTTAGAAGTCCATGGCTTCCTTTTTAAGAAAGATATTTGCAAATGTAAAACATGCTTCAAATGGCCCTTTTATAGCGCAAAATGACAGTATATACGCGATTTAATCGTTTTCTTTTGATTGCGCAAGAAATAAAGATGAGAGAGATAAACCGATGTCAAGAACAGATAGAGAAGCTCAAGCGCAACATAATGATACCTCTTAGAAGTCCATGGCTTCCTTTTTAAGAAAGATATTTGCAAATGTAAAACATGCTTCAAATGGCTCTTTTATAGCGCAAAATGACAGTATATACGCGATTTAATCGTTTTCTTTTGATTGCGCAAGAAAAAAGATGAGAGAGATAAACCGATGTCAAGAACAGATAGAGAAGCTCAAGCGCAACATAATGATACCTCTTAGAAGTCCATGGCTTCCTTTTTAAGAAAGATATTTGCAAATGTAAAACATGCTTCAAAATGGCTCTTTTATAGCGCAAAATGACAGTATATACGCGATTTAATCGTTTTCTTTTGATTGCGCAAGAAATAAAGATGAGAGAGATAAACCGATGTCAAGAACAGATAGAGAAGCTCAAGCGCAACATAATGATACCTCTTAGAAGTCCATGGCTTCCTTTTTAAGAAAGATATTTGCAAATGTAAAACATGCTTCAAAATGGCCCTTTTATAGCGCAAAATGACAGTATATACGCGATTTAATCGTTTTCTTTTGATTGCGCAAGAAATAAAGATGAGAGAGATAAACCGATGTCAAGAACAGATAGAGAAGCTCAAGCGCAACATAATGATACCTCTTAGAAGTCCATGGCTTTCTTTTTAAGAAAGATATTTGCAAATGTAAAACATGCTTCAAATGGCCCTTTTATAGCGCAAAATGACAGTATATACGCGATTTAATCGTTTTCTTTTGATTGCGCAAGAAATAAAGATGAGAGAGATAAACCGATGTCAAGAACAGATAGAGAAGCTCAAGCGCAACATAATGATACCTCTTAGAAGTCCATGGCTTCCTTTTAAGAAAGATATTTGCAAATGTAAAACATGCTTCAAATGGCCTTTTATAGCGCAAAATGACAGTATATACGCGATTTAATCGTTTTCTTTGATTGCGCAAGAAATAAAGATGAGAGAGATAAACCGATGTCAAGAACAGATAGAGAAGCTCAAGCGCAACATAATGATACCTCTTAGAAGTCCATGGCTTCCTTTTTAAGAAAGATATTTGCAAATGTAAAACATGCTTCAAATGGCTCTTTTATAGCGCAAAATGACAGTATATACGCGATTTAATCGTTTTCTTTGATTGCGCAAGAAATAATGATGAGAGAGATAAACCGATGTCAAGAACAGATAGAGAAGCTCAAGCGCAACATAATGATACCTCTTAGAAGTCCATGGCTTCCTTTTTAAGAAAGATATTTGCAAATGTAAAACATGCTTCAAAATGGCCCTTTTATAGCGCAAAATGACAGTATATACGCGATTTAATCGTTTTCTTTTGATTGCGCAAGAAATAAAGATGAGAGAGATAAACCGATGTCAAGAACAGATAGAGAAGCTCAAGCGCAACATAATGATACCTCTTAGAAGTCCATGGCTTCCTTTTTAAGAAAGATATTTGCAAATGTAAAACATGCTTCAAAATGGCCCTTTTATAGCGCAAAATGACAGTATATACGCGATTTAATCGTTTTCTTTTGATTGCGCAAGAAATAAAGATGAGAGAGATAAACCGATGTCAAGAACAGATAGAGAAGCTCAAGCGCAACATAATGATACCTCTTAGAAGTCCATGGCTTCCTTTTTAAGAAAGATATTTGCAAATGTAAAACATGCTTCAAATGGCTCTTTTATAGCGCAAAATGACAGTATATACGCGATTTAATCGTTTTCTTTTGATTGCGCAAGAAATAAAGATGAGAGAGATAAACCGATGTCAAGAACAGATAGAGAAGCTCAAGCGCAACATAATGATACCTCTTAGAAGTCCATGGCTTTCTTTTTAAGAAAGATATTTGCAAATGTAAAACATGCTTCAAATGGCTCTTTTATAGCGCAAAATGACAGTATATACGCGATTTAATCGTTTTCTTTTGATTGCGCAAGAAATAAAGATGAGAGAGATAAACCGATGTCAAGAACAGATAGAGAAGCTCAAGCGCAACATAATGATACCTCTTAGAAGTCCATGGCTTTCTTTTTAAGAAAGATATTTGCAAATGTAAAACATGCTTCAAATGGCTCTTTTATAGCGCAAAATGACAGTATATACGCGATTTAATCGTTTTCTTTTGATTGCGCAAGAAATAAAGATGAGAGAGATAAACCGATGTCAAGAACAGATAGAGAAGCTCAAGCGCAACATAATGATACCTCTTAGAAGTCCATGGCTTTCTTTTTAAGAAAGATATTTGCAAATGTAAAACATGCTTCAAATGGCTCTTTTATAGCGCAAAATGACAGTATATACGCGATTTAATCGTTTTCTTTTGATTGCGCAAGAAATAAAGATGAGAGAGATAAACCGATGTCAAGAACAGATAGAGAAGCTCAAGCGCAACATAATGATACCTCTTAGAAGTCCATGGCTTCCTTTTTAAGAAAGATATTTGCAAATGTAAAACATGCTTCAAAATGGCTCTTTTATAGCGCAAAATGACAGTATATACGCGATTTAATCGTTTTCTTTTGATTGCGCAAGAAATAAAGATGAGAGAGATAAACCGATGTCAAGAACAGATAGAGAAGCTCAAGCGCAACATAATGATACCTCTTAGAAGTCCATGGCTTTCCTTTTTAAGAAAGATATTTGCAAATGTAAAACATGCTTCAAAATGGCTCTTTTATAGCGCAAAATGACAGTATATACGCGATTTAATCGTTTTCTTTTGATTGCGCAAGAAATAAAGATGAGAGAGATAAACCGATGTCAAGAACAGATAGAGAAGCTCAAGCGCAACATAATGATACCTCTTAGAAGTCCATGGCTTCTTTTTAAGAAAGATATTTGCAAATGTAAAACATGCTTCAAATGGCCCTTTTATAGCGCAAAATGACAGTATATACGCGATTTAATCGTTTTCTTTTGATTGCGCAAGAAATAAAGATGAGAGAGATAAACCGATGTCAAGAACAGATAGAGAAGCTCAAGCGCAACATAATGATACCTCTTAGAAGTCCATGGCTTCCTTTTTAAGAAAGATATTTGCAAATGTAAAACATGCTTCAAATGGCTCTTTTATAGCGCAAAATGACAGTATATACGCGATTTAATCGTTTTCTTTTGATTGCGCAAGAAATAAAGATGAGAGAGATAAACCGATGTCAAGAACAGATAGAGAAGCTCAAGCGCAACATAATGATACCTCTTAGAAGTCCATGGCTTCCTTTTTAAGAAAGATATTTGCAAATGTAAAACATGCTTCAAATGGCTCCTTTTATAGCGCAAAATGACAGTATATACGCGATTTAATCGTTTTCTTTTGATTGCGCAAGAAATAAAGATGAGAGAGATAAACCGATGTCAAGAACAGATAGAGAAGCTCAAGCGCAACATAATGATACCTCTTAGAAGTCCATGGCTTCCTTTTTAAGAAAGATATTTGCAAATGTAAAACATGCTTCAAATGGCTCTTTTATAGCGCAAAATGACAGTATATACGCGATTTAATCGTTTTCTTTTGATTGCGCAAGAAATAAAGATGAGAGAGATAAACCGATGTCAAGAACAGATAGAGAAGCTCAAGCGCAACATAATGATACCTCTTAGAAGTCCATGGCTTCCTTTTTAAGAAAGATATTTGCAAATGTAAAACATGCTTCAAATGGCTCTTTTATAGCGCAAAATGACAGTATATACGCGATTTAATCGTTTTCTTTTGATTGCGCAAGAAATAAGATGAGAGAGATAAACCGATGTCAAGAACAGATAGAGAAGCTCAAGCGCAACATAATGATACCTCTTAGAAGTCCATGGCTTTCTTTTTAAGAAAGATATTTGCAAATGTAAAACATGCTTCAAATGGCCCTTTTATAGCGCAAAATGACAGTATATACGCGATTTAATCGTTTTCTTTTGATTGCGCAAGAAATAAAGATGAGAGAGATAAACCGATGTCAAGAACAGATAGAGAAGCTCAAGCGCAACATAATGATACCTCTTAGAAGTCCATGGCTTCCTTTTTAAGAAAGATATTTGCAAATGTAAAACATGCTTCAAATGGCCCTTTTATAGCGCAAAATGACAGTATATACGCGATTTAATCGTTTTCTTTTGATTGCGCAAGAAATAAAGATGAGAGAGATAAACCGATGTCAAGAACAGATAGAGAAGCTCAAGCGCAACATAATGATACCTCTTAGAAGTCCATGGCTTCCTTTTTAAGAAAGATATTTGCAAATGTAAAACATGCTTCAAATGGCTCTTTTATAGCGCAAAATGACAGTATATACGCGATTTAATCGTTTTCTTTTGATTGCGCAAGAAATAAAGATGAGAGAGATAAACCGATGTCAAGAACAGATAGAGAAGCTCAAGCGCAACATAATGATACCTCTTAGAAGTCCATGGCTTCTTTTTAAGAAAGATATTTGCAAATGTAAAACATGCTTCAAATGGCTCTTTTATAGCGCAAAATGACAGTATATACGCGATTTAATCGTTTTCTTTTGATTGCGCAAGAAATAAAGATGAGAGAGATAAACCGATGTCAAGAACAGATAGAGAAGCTCAAGCGCAACATAATGATACCTCTTAGAAGTCCATGGCTTTCTTTTTAAGAAAGATATTTGCAAATGTAAAACATGCTTCAAATGGCTCTTTTATAGCGCAAAATGACAGTATATACGCGATTTAATCGTTTTCTTTTGATTGCGCAAGAAATAAAGATGAGAGAGATAAACCGATGTCAAGAACAGATAGAGAAGCTCAAGCGCAACATAATGATACCTCTTAGAAGTCCATGGCTTCCTTTTTAAGAAAGATATTTGCAAATGTAAAACATGCTTCAAAATGGCTCTTTTATAGCGCAAAATGACAGTATATACGCGATTTAATCGTTTTCTTTTGATTGCGCAAGAAATAAAGATGAGAGAGATAAACCGATGTCAAGAACAGATAGAGAAGCTCAAGCGCAACATAATGATACCTCTTAGAAGTCCATGGCTTTCCTTTTTAAGAAAGATATTTGCAAATGTAAAACATGCTTCAAATGGCCCTTTTATAGCGCAAAATGACAGTATATACGCGATTTAATCGTTTTCTTTTGATTGCGCAAGAAATAAAGATGAGAGAGATAAACCGATGTCAAGAACAGATAGAGAAGCTCAAGCGCAACATAATGATACCTCTTAGAAGTCCATGGCTTCCTTTTTAAGAAAGATATTTGCAAATGTAAAACATGCTTCAAATGGCCCTTTTATAGCGCAAAATGACAGTATATACGCGATTTAATCGTTTTCTTTTGATTGCGCAAGAAATAAAGATGAGAGAGATAAACCGATGTCAAGAACAGATAGAGAAGCTCAAGCGCAACATAATGATACCTCTTAGAAGTCCATGGCTTCCTTTTTAAGAAAGATATTTGCAAATGTAAAACATGCTTCAAATGGCTCTTTTATAGCGCAAAATGACAGTATATACGCGATTTAATCGTTTTCTTTTGATTGCGCAAGAAATAAAGATGAGAGAGATAAACCGATGTCAAGAACAGATAGAGAAGCTCAAGCGCAACATAATGATACCTCTTAGAAGTCCATGGCTTCTTTTTAAGAAAGATATTTGCAAATGTAAAACATGCTTCAAATGGCCCTTTTATAGCGCAAAATGACAGTATATACGCGATTTAATCGTTTTCTTTTGATTGCGCAAGAAATAAAGATGAGAGAGATAAACCGATGTCAAGAACAGATAGAGAAGCTCAAGCGCAACATAATGATACCTCTTAGAAGTCCATGGCTTCCTTTTTAAGAAAGATATTTGCAAATGTAAAACATGCTTCAAATGGCCCTTTTATAGCGCAAAATGACAGTATATACGCGATTTAATCGTTTTCTTTTGATTGCGCAAGAAATAAAGATGAGAGAGATAAACCGATGTCAAGAACAGATAGAGAAGCTCAAGCGCAACATAATGATACCTCTTAGAAGTCCATGGCTTCCTTTTTAAGAAAGATATTTGCAAATGTAAAACATGCTTCAAATGGCCTTTTATAGCGCAAAATGACAGTATATACGCGATTTAATCGTTTTCTTTTGATTGCGCAAGAAATAAAGATGAGAGAGATAAACCGATGTCAAGAACAGATAGAGAAGCTCAAGCGCAACATAATGATACCTCTTAGAAGTCCATGGCTTTCTTTTTAAGAAAGATATTTGCAAATGTAAAACATGCTTCAAATGGCCCTTTTATAGCGCAAAATGACAGTATATACGCGATTTAATCGTTTTCTTTTGATTGCGCAAGAAATAAAGATGAGAGAGATAAACCGATGTCAAGAACAGATAGAGAAGCTCAAGCGCAACATAATGATACCTCTTAGAAGTCCATGGCTTCCTTTTTAAGAAAGATATTTGCAAATGTAAAACATGCTTCAAAATGGCCCTTTTATAGCGCAAAATGACAGTATATACGCGATTTAATCGTTTTCTTTTGATTGCGCAAGAAATAAAGATGAGAGAGATAAACCGATGTCAAGAACAGATAGAGAAGCTCAAGCGCAACATAATGATACCTCTTAGAAGTCCATGGCTTTCCTTTTTAAGAAAGATATTTGCAAATGTAAAACATGCTTCAAATGGCCTTTTATAGCGCAAAATGACAGTATATACGCGATTTAATCGTTTTCTTTTGATTGCGCAAGAAATAAAGATGAGAGAGATAAACCGATGTCAAGAACAGATAGAGAAGCTCAAGCGCAACATAATGATACCTCTTAGAAGTCCATGGCTTCCTTTTTAAGAAAGATATTTGCAAATGTAAAACATGCTTCAAATGGCCCTTTTATAGCGCAAAATGACAGTATATACGCGATTTAATCGTTTTCTTTTGATTGCGCAAGAAATAAAGATGAGAGAGATAAACCGATGTCAAGAACAGATAGAGAAGCTCAAGCGCAACATAATGATACCTCTTAGAAGTCCATGGCTTCCTTTTTAAGAAAGATATTTGCAAATGTAAAACATGCTTCAAATGGCCCTTTTATAGCGCAAAATGACAGTATATACGCGATTTAATCGTTTTCTTTTGATTGCGCAAGAAATAAAGATGAGAGAGATAAACCGATGTCAAGAACAGATAGAGAAGCTCAAGCGCAACATAATGATACCTCTTAGAAGTCCATGGCTTCCTTTTTAAGAAAGATATTTGCAAATGTAAAACATGCTTCAAATGGCCCTTTTATAGCGCAAAATGACAGTATATACGCGATTTAATCGTTTTCTTTTGATTGCGCAAGAAATAAAGATGAGAGAGATAAACCGATGTCAAGAACAGATAGAGAAGCTCAAGCGCAACATAATGATACCTCTTAGAAGTCCATGGCTTCCTTTTTAAGAAAGATATTTGCAAATGTAAAACATGCTTCAAAATGGCCCTTTTATAGCGCAAAATGACAGTATATACGCGATTTAATCGTTTTCTTTTGATTGCGCAAGAAATAAAGATGAGAGAGATAAACCGATGTCAAGAACAGATAGAGAAGCTCAAGCGCAACATAATGATACCTCTTAGAAGTCCATGGCTTCCTTTTTAAGAAAGATATTTGCAAATGTAAAACATGCTTCAAATGGCCCTTTTATAGCGCAAAATGACAGTATATACGCGATTTAATCGTTTTCTTTTGATTGCGCAAGAAATAAAGATGAGAGAGATAAACCGATGTCAAGAACAGATAGAGAAGCTCAAGCGCAACATAATGATACCTCTTAGAAGTCCATGGCTTCCTTTTTAAGAAAGATATTTGCAAATGTAAAACATGCTTCAAATGGCCCTTTTATAGCGCAAAATGACAGTATATACGCGATTTAATCGTTTTCTTTTGATTGCGCAAGAAATAAAGATGAGAGAGATAAACCGATGTCAAGAACAGATAGAGAAGCTCAAGCGCAACATAATGATACCTCTTAGAAGTCCATGGCTTCCTTTTTAAGAAAGATATTTGCAAATGTAAAACATGCTTCAAATGGCCCTTTTATAGCGCAAAATGACAGTATATACGCGATTTAATCGTTTTCTTTTGATTGCGCAAGAAATAAAGATGAGAGAGATAAACCGATGTCAAGAACAGATAGAGAAGCTCAAGCGCAACATAATGATACCTCTTAGAAGTCCATGGCTTCCTTTTTAAGAAAGATATTTGCAAATGTAAAACATGCTTCAAATGGCCCTTTTATAGCGCAAAATGACAGTATATACGCGATTTAATCGTTTTCTTTTGATTGCGCAAGAAATAAAGATGAGAGAGATAAACCGATGTCAAGAACAGATAGAGAAGCTCAAGCGCAACATAATGATACCTCTTAGAAGTCCATGGCTTCCTTTTTAAGAAAGATATTTGCAAATGTAAAACATGCTTCAAATGGCCCTTTTATAGCGCAAAATGACAGTATATACGCGATTTAATCGTTTTCTTTTGATTGCGCAAGAAATAAAGATGAGAGAGATAAACCGATGTCAAGAACAGATAGAGAAGCTCAAGCGCAACATAATGATACCTCTTAGAAGTCCATGGCTTCCTTTTTAAGAAAGATATTTGCAAATGTAAAACATGCTTCAAATGGCCCTTTTATAGCGCAAAATGACAGTATATACGCGATTTAATCGTTTTCTTTTGATTGCGCAAGAAATAAAGATGAGAGAGATAAACCGATGTCAAGAACAGATAGAGAAGCTCAAGCGCAACATAATGATACCTCTTAGAAGTCCATGGCTTCCTTTTTAAGAAAGATATTTGCAAATGTAAAACATGCTTCAAAATGGCCCTTTTATAGCGCAAAATGACAGTATATACGCGATTTAATCGTTTTCTTTTGATTGCGCAAGAAATAAAGATGAGAGAGATAAACCGATGTCAAGAACAGATAGAGAAGCTCAAGCGCAACATAATGATACCTCTTAGAAGTCCATGGCTTCCTTTTTAAGAAAGATATTTGCAAATGTAAAACATGCTTCAAAATGGCCCTTTTATAGCGCAAAATGACAGTATATACGCGATTTAATCGTTTTCTTTTGATTGCGCAAGAAATAAAGATGAGAGAGATAAACCGATGTCAAGAACAGATAGAGAAGCTCAAGCGCAACATAATGATACCTCTTAGAAGTCCATGGCTTCCTTTTTAAGAAAGATATTTGCAAATGTAAAACATGCTTCAAATGGCCCTTTTATAGCGCAAAATGACAGTATATACGCGATTTAATCGTTTTCTTTTGATTGCGCAAGAAATAAAGATGAGAGAGATAAACCGATGTCAAGAACAGATAGAGAAGCTCAAGCGCAACATAATGATACCTCTTAGAAGTCCATGGCTTCCTTTTTAAGAAAGATATTTGCAAATGTAAAACATGCTTCAAATGGCCCTTTTATAGCGCAAAATGACAGTATATACGCGATTTAATCGTTTTCTTTTGATTGCGCAAGAAATAAAGATGAGAGAGATAAACCGATGTCAAGAACAGATAGAGAAGCTCAAGCGCAACATAATGATACCTCTTAGAAGTCCATGGCTTCCTTTTTAAGAAAGATATTTGCAAATGTAAAACATGCTTCAAATGGCCCTTTTATAGCGCAAAATGACAGTATATACGCGATTTAATCGTTTTCTTTTGATTGCGCAAGAAATAAAGATGAGAGAGATAAACCGATGTCAAGAACAGATAGAGAAGCTCAAGCGCAACATAATGATACCTCTTAGAAGTCCATGGCTTCCTTTTTAAGAAAGATATTTGCAAATGTAAAACATGCTTCAAATGGCCCTTTTATAGCGCAAAATGACAGTATATACGCGATTTAATCGTTTTCTTTTGATTGCGCAAGAAATAAAGATGAGAGAGATAAACCGATGTCAAGAACAGATAGAGAAGCTCAAGCGCAACATAATGATACCTCTTAGAAGTCCATGGCTTTCCTTTTTAAGAAAGATATTTGCAAATGTAAAACATGCTTCAAATGGCCCTTTTATAGCGCAAAATGACAGTATATACGCGATTTAATCGTTTTCTTTTGATTGCGCAAGAAATAAAGATGAGAGAGATAAACCGATGTCAAGAACAGATAGAGAAGCTCAAGCGCAACATAATGATACCTCTTAGAAGTCCATGGCTTCCTTTTTAAGAAAGATATTTGCAAATGTAAAACATGCTTCAAATGGCCCTTTTATAGCGCAAAATGACAGTATATACGCGATTTAATCGTTTTCTTTTGATTGCGCAAGAAATAAAGATGAGAGAGATAAACCGATGTCAAGAACAGATAGAGAAGCTCAAGCGCAACATAATGATACCTCTTAGAAGTCCATGGCTTCCTTTTTAAGAAAGATATTTGCAAATGTAAAACATGCTTCAAAATGGCCCTTTTATAGCGCAAAATGACAGTATATACGCGATTTAATCGTTTTCTTTTGATTGCGCAAGAAATAATGATGAGAGAGATAAACCGATGTCAAGAACAGATAGAGAAGCTCAAGCGCAACATAATGATACCTCTTAGAAGTCCATGGCTTCCTTTTTAAGAAAGATATTTGCAAATGTAAAACATGCTTCAAATGGCCCTTTTATAGCGCAAAATGACAGTATATACGCGATTTAATCGTTTTCTTTTGATTGCGCAAGAAATAAAGATGAGAGAGATAAACCGATGTCAAGAACAGATAGAGAAGCTCAAGCGCAACATAATGATACCTCTTAGAAGTCCATGGCTTCCTTTTTAAGAAAGATATTTGCAAATGTAAAACATGCTTCAAATGGCCCTTTTATAGCGCAAAATGACAGTATATACGCGATTTAATCGTTTTCTTTTGATTGCGCAAGAAATAAAGATGAGAGAGATAAACCGATGTCAAGAACAGATAGAGAAGCTCAAGCGCAACATAATGATACCTCTTAGAAGTCCATGGCTTCCTTTTTAAGAAAGATATTTGCAAATGTAAAACATGCTTCAAAATGGCTCTTTTATAGCGCAAAATGACAGTATATACGCGATTTAATCGTTTTCTTTTGATTGCGCAAGAAATAAAGATGAGAGAGATAAACCGATGTCAAGAACAGATAGAGAAGCTCAAGCGCAACATAATGATACCTCTTAGAAGTCCATGGCTTCCTTTTTAAGAAAGATATTTGCAAATGTAAAACATGCTTCAAATGGCCCTTTTATAGCGCAAAATGACAGTATATACGCGATTTAATCGTTTTCTTTTGATTGCGCAAGAAATAAAGATGAGAGAGATAAACCGATGTCAAGAACAGATAGAGAAGCTCAAGCGCAACATAATGATACCTCTTAGAAGTCCATGGCTTCCTTTTTAAGAAAGATATTTGCAAATGTAAAACATGCTTCAAATGGCCCTTTTATAGCGCAAAATGACAGTATATACGCGATTTAATCGTTTTCTTTTGATTGCGCAAGAAATAAAGATGAGAGAGATAAACCGATGTCAAGAACAGATAGAGAAGCTCAAGCGCAACATAATGATACCTCTTAGAAGTCCATGGCTTCCTTTTTAAGAAAGATATTTGCAAATGTAAAACATGCTTCAAATGGCTCCTTTTATAGCGCAAAATGACAGTATATACGCGATTTAATCGTTTTCTTTTGATTGCGCAAGAAATAAAGATGAGAGAGATAAACCGATGTCAAGAACAGATAGAGAAGCTCAAGCGCAACATAATGATACCTCTTAGAAGTCCATGGCTTCCTTTTTAAGAAAGATATTTGCAAATGTAAAACATGCTTCAAATGGCCCTTTTATAGCGCAAAATGACAGTATATACGCGATTTAATCGTTTTCTTTTGATTGCGCAAGAAATAAAGATGAGAGAGATAAACCGATGTCAAGAACAGATAGAGAAGCTCAAGCGCAACATAATGATACCTCTTAGAAGTCCATGGCTTCCTTTTTAAGAAAGATATTTGCAAATGTAAAACATGCTTCAAATGGCCCTTTTATAGCGCAAAATGACAGTATATACGCGATTTAATCGTTTTCTTTTGATTGCGCAAGAAATAAAGATGAGAGAGATAAACCGATGTCAAGAACAGATAGAGAAGCTCAAGCGCAACATAATGATACCTCTTAGAAGTCCATGGCTTCCTTTTTAAGAAAGATATTTGCAAATGTAAAACATGCTTCAAATGGCCCTTTTATAGCGCAAAATGACAGTATATACGCGATTTAATCGTTTTCTTTTGATTGCGCAAGAAATAAAGATGAGAGAGATAAACCGATGTCAAGAACAGATAGAGAAGCTCAAGCGCAACATAATGATACCTCTTAGAAGTCCATGGCTTCCTTTTTAAGAAAGATATTTGCAAATGTAAAACATGCTTCAAATGGCCCTTTTATAGCGCAAAATGACAGTATATACGCGATTTAATCGTTTTCTTTTGATTGCGCAAGAAATAAAGATGAGAGAGATAAACCGATGTCAAGAACAGATAGAGAAGCTCAAGCGCAACATAATGATACCTCTTAGAAGTCCATGGCTTCCTTTTTAAGAAAGATATTTGCAAATGTAAAACATGCTTCAAAATGGCCCTTTTATAGCGCAAAATGACAGTATATACGCGATTTAATCGTTTTCTTTTGATTGCGCAAGAAATAAAGATGAGAGAGATAAACCGATGTCAAGAACAGATAGAGAAGCTCAAGCGCAACATAATGATACCTCTTAGAAGTCCATGGCTTCCTTTTTAAGAAAGATATTTGCAAATGTAAAACATGCTTCAAATGGCCCTTTTATAGCGCAAAATGACAGTATATACGCGATTTAATCGTTTTCTTTTGATTGCGCAAGAAATAAAGATGAGAGAGATAAACCGATGTCAAGAACAGATAGAGAAGCTCAAGCGCAACATAATGATACCTCTTAGAAGTCCATGGCTTCCTTTTTAAGAAAGATATTTGCAAATGTAAAACATGCTTCAAATGGCCCTTTTATAGCGCAAAATGACAGTATATACGCGATTTAATCGTTTTCTTTTGATTGCGCAAGAAATAAAGATGAGAGAGATAAACCGATGTCAAGAACAGATAGAGAAGCTCAAGCGCAACATAATGATACCTCTTAGAAGTCCATGGCTTCCTTTTTAAGAAAGATATTTGCAAATGTAAAACATGCTTCAAATGGCCCTTTTATAGCGCAAAATGACAGTATATACGCGATTTAATCGTTTTCTTTTGATTGCGCAAGAAATAAAGATGAGAGAGATAAACCGATGTCAAGAACAGATAGAGAAGCTCAAGCGCAACATAATGATACCTCTTAGAAGTCCATGGCTTCCTTTTTAAGAAAGATATTTGCAAATGTAAAACATGCTTCAAAATGGCCCTTTTATAGCGCAAAATGACAGTATATACGCGATTTAATCGTTTTCTTTTGATTGCGCAAGAAATAAAGATGAGAGAGATAAACCGATGTCAAGAACAGATAGAGAAGCTCAAGCGCAACATAATGATACCTCTTAGAAGTCCATGGCTTCCTTTTTAAGAAAGATATTTGCAAATGTAAAACATGCTTCAAAATGGCCCTTTTATAGCGCAAAATGACAGTATATACGCGATTTAATCGTTTTCTTTTGATTGCGCAAGAAATAAAGATGAGAGAGATAAACCGATGTCAAGAACAGATAGAGAAGCTCAAGCGCAACATAATGATACCTCTTAGAAGTCCATGGCTTCCTTTTTAAGAAAGATATTTGCAAATGTAAAACATGCTTCAAATGGCCCTTTTATAGCGCAAAATGACAGTATATACGCGATTTAATCGTTTTCTTTTGATTGCGCAAGAAATAAAGATGAGAGAGATAAACCGATGTCAAGAACAGATAGAGAAGCTCAAGCGCAACATAATGATACCTCTTAGAAGTCCATGGCTTCCTTTTTAAGAAAGATATTTGCAAATGTAAAACATGCTTCAAAATGGCCCTTTTATAGCGCAAAATGACAGTATATACGCGATTTAATCGTTTTCTTTTGATTGCGCAAGAAATAAAGATGAGAGAGATAAACCGATGTCAAGAACAGATAGAGAAGCTCAAGCGCAACATAATGATACCTCTTAGAAGTCCATGGCTTCCTTTTTAAGAAAGATATTTGCAAATGTAAAACATGCTTCAAAATGGCCCTTTTATAGCGCAAAATGACAGTATATACGCGATTTAATCGTTTTCTTTTGATTGCGCAAGAAATAAAGATGAGAGAGATAAACCGATGTCAAGAACAGATAGAGAAGCTCAAGCGCAACATAATGATACCTCTTAGAAGTCCATGGCTTCCTTTTTAAGAAAGATATTTGCAAATGTAAAACATGCTTCAAATGGCCCTTTTATAGCGCAAAATGACAGTATATACGCGATTTAATCGTTTTCTTTTGATTGCGCAAGAAATAAAGATGAGAGAGATAAACCGATGTCAAGAACAGATAGAGAAGCTCAAGCGCAACATAATGATACCTCTTAGAAGTCCATGGCTTCCTTTTTAAGAAAGATATTTGCAAATGTAAAACATGCTTCAAATGGCCCTTTTATAGCGCAAAATGACAGTATATACGCGATTTAATCGTTTTCTTTTGATTGCGCAAGAAATAAAGATGAGAGAGATAAACCGATGTCAAGAACAGATAGAGAAGCTCAAGCGCAACATAATGATACCTCTTAGAAGTCCATGGCTTCCTTTTTAAGAAAGATATTTGCAAATGTAAAACATGCTTCAAATGGCCCTTTTATAGCGCAAAATGACAGTATATACGCGATTTAATCGTTTTCTTTTGATTGCGCAAGAAATAAAGATGAGAGAGATAAACCGATGTCAAGAACAGATAGAGAAGCTCAAGCGCAACATAATGATACCTCTTAGAAGTCCATGGCTTCCTTTTTAAGAAAGATATTTGCAAATGTAAAACATGCTTCAAAATGGCCCTTTTATAGCGCAAAATGACAGTATATACGCGATTTAATCGTTTTCTTTTGATTGCGCAAGAAATAAAGATGAGAGAGATAAACCGATGTCAAGAACAGATAGAGAAGCTCAAGCGCAACATAATGATACCTCTTAGAAGTCCATGGCTTCCTTTTTAAGAAAGATATTTGCAAATGTAAAACATGCTTCAAATGGCCCTTTTATAGCGCAAAATGACAGTATATACGCGATTTAATCGTTTTCTTTTGATTGCGCAAGAAATAAAGATGAGAGAGATAAACCGATGTCAAGAACAGATAGAGAAGCTCAAGCGCAACATAATGATACCTCTTAGAAGTCCATGGCTTCCTTTTTAAGAAAGATATTTGCAAATGTAAAACATGCTTCAAAATGGCCCTTTTATAGCGCAAAATGACAGTATATACGCGATTTAATCGTTTTCTTTTGATTGCGCAAGAAATAAAGATGAGAGAGATAAACCGATGTCAAGAACAGATAGAGAAGCTCAAGCGCAACATAATGATACCTCTTAGAAGTCCATGGCTTCCTTTTTAAGAAAGATATTTGCAAATGTAAAACATGCTTCAAATGGCCCTTTTATAGCGCAAAATGACAGTATATACGCGATTTAATCGTTTTCTTTTGATTGCGCAAGAAATAAAGATGAGAGAGATAAACCGATGTCAAGAACAGATAGAGAAGCTCAAGCGCAACATAATGATACCTCTTAGAAGTCCATGGCTTCCTTTTTAAGAAAGATATTTGCAAATGTAAAACATGCTTCAAATGGCCCTTTTATAGCGCAAAATGACAGTATATACGCGATTTAATCGTTTTCTTTTGATTGCGCAAGAAATAAAGATGAGAGAGATAAACCGATGTCAAGAACAGATAGAGAAGCTCAAGCGCAACATAATGATACCTCTTAGAAGTCCATGGCTTCCTTTTTAAGAAAGATATTTGCAAATGTAAAACATGCTTCAAATGGCCCTTTTATAGCGCAAAATGACAGTATATACGCGATTTAATCGTTTTCTTTTGATTGCGCAAGAAATAAAGATGAGAGAGATAAACCGATGTCAAGAACAGATAGAGAAGCTCAAGCGCAACATAATGATACCTCTTAGAAGTCCATGGCTTCCTTTTTAAGAAAGATATTTGCAAATGTAAAACATGCTTCAAAATGGCCCTTTTATAGCGCAAAATGACAGTATATACGCGATTTAATCGTTTTCTTTTGATTGCGCAAGAAATAAAGATGAGAGAGATAAACCGATGTCAAGAACAGATAGAGAAGCTCAAGCGCAACATAATGATACCTCTTAGAAGTCCATGGCTTCCTTTTTAAGAAAGATATTTGCAAATGTAAAACATGCTTCAAATGGCCCTTTTATAGCGCAAAATGACAGTATATACGCGATTTAATCGTTTTCTTTTGATTGCGCAAGAAATAAAGATGAGAGATAAACCGATGTCAAGAACAGATAGAGAAGCTCAAGCGCAACATAATGATACCTCTTAGAAGTCCATGGCTTCCTTTTTAAGAAAGATATTTGCAAATGTAAAACATGCTTCAAATGGCCCTTTTATAGCGCAAAATGACAGTATATACGCGATTTAATCGTTTTCTTTTGATTGCGCAAGAAATAAAGATGAGAGAGATAAACCGATGTCAAGAACAGATAGAGAAGCTCAAGCGCAACATAATGATACCTCTTAGAAGTCCATGGCTTCCTTTTTAAGAAAGATATTTGCAAATGTAAAACATGCTTCA
Organism: Strongylocentrotus purpuratus; assembly: GCF_000002235.5. NCBI lineage: Eukaryota > Metazoa > Echinodermata > Echinoidea > Camarodonta > Strongylocentrotidae > Strongylocentrotus > Strongylocentrotus purpuratus. Next base: position 45,321,279 of record NW_022145607.1, read on the forward strand.
AAATGGCCCTTTTATAGCGCAAAATGACAGTATATACGCGATTTAATCGTTTTCTTTTGATTGCGCAAGAAATAAAGATGAGAGAGATAAACCGATGTCAAGAACAGATAGAGAAGCTCAAGCGCAACATAATGATACCTCTTAGAAGTCCATGGCTTCCTTTTTAAGAAAGATATTTGCAAATGTAAAACATGCTTCAAATGGCCCTTTTATAGCGCAAAATGACAGTATATACGCGATTTAATCGTTTTCTTTTGATTGCGCAAGAAATAAAGATGAGAGAGATAAACCGATGTCAAGAACAGATAGAGAAGCTCAAGCGCAACATAATGATACCTCTTAGAAGTCCATGGCTTCCTTTTTAAGAAAGATATTTGCAAATGTAAAACATGCTTCAAAATGGCCCTTTTATAGCGCAAAATGACAGTATATACGCGATTTAATCGTTTTCTTTTGATTGCGCAAGAAATAAAGATGAGAGAGATAAACCGATGTCAAGAACAGATAGAGAAGCTCAAGCGCAACATAATGATACCTCTTAGAAGTCCATGGCTTCCTTTTTAAGAAAGATATTTGCAAATGTAAAACATGCTTCAAATGGCCCTTTTATAGCGCAAAATGACAGTATATACGCGATTTAATCGTTTTCTTTTGATTGCGCAAGAAATAAAGATGAGAGAGATAAACCGATGTCAAGAACAGATAGAGAAGCTCAAGCGCAACATAATGATACCTCTTAGAAGTCCATGGCTTCCTTTTTAAGAAAGATATTTGCAAATGTAAAACATGCTTCAAATGGCCCTTTTATAGCGCAAAATGACAGTATATACGCGATTTAATCGTTTTCTTTTGATTGCGCAAGAAATAAAGATGAGAGAGATAAACCGATGTCAAGAACAGATAGAGAAGCTCAAGCGCAACATAATGATACCTCTTAGAAGTCCATGGCTTCCTTTTTAAGAAAGATATTTGCAAATGTAAAACATGCTTCAAAATGGCCCTTTTATAGCGCAAAATGACAGTATATACGCGATTTAATCGTTTTCTTTTGATTGCGCAAGAAATAAAGATGAGAGAGATAAACCGATGTCAAGAACAGATAGAGAAGCTCAAGCGCAACATAATGATACCTCTTAGAAGTCCATGGCTTCCTTTTTAAGAAAGATATTTGCAAATGTAAAACATGCTTCAAATGGCCCTTTTATAGCGCAAAATGACAGTATATACGCGATTTAATCGTTTTCTTTTGATTGCGCAAGAAATAAAGATGAGAGAGATAAACCGATGTCAAGAACAGATAGAGAAGCTCAAGCGCAACATAATGATACCTCTTAGAAGTCCATGGCTTCCTTTTTAAGAAAGATATTTGCAAATGTAAAACATGCTTCAAATGGCCCTTTTATAGCGCAAAATGACAGTATATACGCGATTTAATCGTTTTCTTTTGATTGCGCAAGAAATAAAGATGAGAGAGATAAACCGATGTCAAGAACAGATAGAGAAGCTCAAGCGCAACATAATGATACCTCTTAGAAGTCCATGGCTTCCTTTTTAAGAAAGATATTTGCAAATGTAAAACATGCTTCAAATGGCCCTTTTATAGCGCAAAATGACAGTATATACGCGATTTAATCGTTTTCTTTTGATTGCGCAAGAAATAAAGATGAGAGAGATAAACCGATGTCAAGAACAGATAGAGAAGCTCAAGCGCAACATAATGATACCTCTTAGAAGTCCATGGCTTCCTTTTTAAGAAAGATATTTGCAAATGTAAAACATGCTTCAAAATGGCCCTTTTATAGCGCAAAATGACAGTATATACGCGATTTAATCGTTTTCTTTTGATTGCGCAAGAAATAAAGATGAGAGAGATAAACCGATGTCAAGAACAGATAGAGAAGCTCAAGCGCAACATAATGATACCTCTTAGAAGTCCATGGCTTCCTTTTTAAGAAAGATATTTGCAAATGTAAAACATGCTTCAAATGGCCCTTTTATAGCGCAAAATGACAGTATATACGCGATTTAATCGTTTTCTTTTGATTGCGCAAGAAATAAAGATGAGAGAGATAAACCGATGTCAAGAACAGATAGAGAAGCTCAAGCGCAACATAATGATACCTCTTAGAAGTCCATGGCTTCCTTTTTAAGAAAGATATTTGCAAATGTAAAACATGCTTCAAAATGGCCCTTTTATAGCGCAAAATGACAGTATATACGCGATTTAATCGTTTTCTTTTGATTGCGCAAGAAATAAAGATGAGAGAGATAAACCGATGTCAAGAACAGATAGAGAAGCTCAAGCGCAACATAATGATACCTCTTAGAAGTCCATGGCTTCCTTTTTAAGAAAGATATTTGCAAATGTAAAACATGCTTCAAAATGGCCCTTTTATAGCGCAAAATGACAGTATATACGCGATTTAATCGTTTTCTTTTGATTGCGCAAGAAATAAAGATGAGAGAGATAAACCGATGTCAAGAACAGATAGAGAAGCTCAAGCGCAACATAATGATACCTCTTAGAAGTCCATGGCTTCCTTTTTAAGAAAGATATTTGCAAATGTAAAACATGCTTCAAAATGGCCCTTTTATAGCGCAAAATGACAGTATATACGCGATTTAATCGTTTTCTTTTGATTGCGCAAGAAATAAAGATGAGAGAGATAAACCGATGTCAAGAACAGATAGAGAAGCTCAAGCGCAACATAATGATACCTCTTAGAAGTCCATGGCTTCCTTTTTAAGAAAGATATTTGCAAATGTAAAACATGCTTCAAATGGCCCTTTTATAGCGCAAAATGACAGTATATACGCGATTTAATCGTTTTCTTTTGATTGCGCAAGAAATAAAGATGAGAGAGATAAACCGATGTCAAGAACAGATAGAGAAGCTCAAGCGCAACATAATGATACCTCTTAGAAGTCCATGGCTTCCTTTTTAAGAAAGATATTTGCAAATGTAAAACATGCTTCAAAATGGCCCTTTTATAGCGCAAAATGACAGTATATACGCGATTTAATCGTTTTCTTTTGATTGCGCAAGAAATAAAGATGAGAGAGATAAACCGATGTCAAGAACAGATAGAGAAGCTCAAGCGCAACATAATGATACCTCTTAGAAGTCCATGGCTTCCTTTTTAAGAAAGATATTTGCAAATGTAAAACATGCTTCAAAATGGCCCTTTTATAGCGCAAAATGACAGTATATACGCGATTTAATCGTTTTCTTTTGATTGCGCAAGAAATAAAGATGAGAGAGATAAACCGATGTCAAGAACAGATAGAGAAGCTCAAGCGCAACATAATGATACCTCTTAGAAGTCCATGGCTTCCTTTTTAAGAAAGATATTTGCAAATGTAAAACATGCTTCAAAATGGCCCTTTTATAGCGCAAAATGACAGTATATACGCGATTTAATCGTTTTCTTTTGATTGCGCAAGAAATAAAGATGAGAGAGATAAACCGATGTCAAGAACAGATAGAGAAGCTCAAGCGCAACATAATGATACCTCTTAGAAGTCCATGGCTTCCTTTTTAAGAAAGATATTTGCAAATGTAAAACATGCTTCAAATGGCCCTTTTATAGCGCAAAATGACAGTATATACGCGATTTAATCGTTTTCTTTTGATTGCGCAAGAAATAAAGATGAGAGAGATAAACCGATGTCAAGAACAGATAGAGAAGCTCAAGCGCAACATAATGATACCTCTTAGAAGTCCATGGCTTCCTTTTTAAGAAAGATATTTGCAAATGTAAAACATGCTTCAAAATGGCCCTTTTATAGCGCAAAATGACAGTATATACGCGATTTAATCGTTTTCTTTTGATTGCGCAAGAAATAAAGATGAGAGAGATAAACCGATGTCAAGAACAGATAGAGAAGCTCAAGCGCAACATAATGATACCTCTTAGAAGTCCATGGCTTCCTTTTTAAGAAAGATATTTGCAAATGTAAAACATGCTTCAAAATGGCCCTTTTATAGCGCAAAATGACAGTATATACGCGATTTAATCGTTTTCTTTTGATTGCGCAAGAAATAAAGATGAGAGAGATAAACCGATGTCAAGAACAGATAGAGAAGCTCAAGCGCAACATAATGATACCTCTTAGAAGTCCATGGCTTCCTTTTTAAGAAAGATATTTGCAAATGTAAAACATGCTTCAAAATGGCCCTTTTATAGCGCAAAATGACAGTATATACGCGATTTAATCGTTTTCTTTTGATTGCGCAAGAAATAAAGATGAGAGAGATAAACCGATGTCAAGAACAGATAGAGAAGCTCAAGCGCAACATAATGATACCTCTTAGAAGTCCATGGCTTCCTTTTTAAGAAAGATATTTGCAAATGTAAAACATGCTTCAAATGGCCCTTTTATAGCGCAAAATGACAGTATATACGCGATTTAATCGTTTTCTTTTGATTGCGCAAGAAATAAAGATGAGAGAGATAAACCGATGTCAAGAACAGATAGAGAAGCTCAAGCGCAACATAATGATACCTCTTAGAAGTCCATGGCTTCCTTTTTAAGAAAGATATTTGCAAATGTAAAACATGCTTCAAAATGGCCCTTTTATAGCGCAAAATGACAGTATATACGCGATTTAATCGTTTTCTTTTGATTGCGCAAGAAATAAAGATGAGAGAGATAAACCGATGTCAAGAACAGATAGAGAAGCTCAAGCGCAACATAATGATACCTCTTAGAAGTCCATGGCTTCCTTTTTAAGAAAGATATTTGCAAATGTAAAACATGCTTCAAAATGGCCCTTTTATAGCGCAAAATGACAGTATATACGCGATTTAATCGTTTTCTTTTGATTGCGCAAGAAATAAAGATGAGAGAGATAAACCGATGTCAAGAACAGATAGAGAAGCTCAAGCGCAACATAATGATACCTCTTAGAAGTCCATGGCTTCCTTTTTAAGAAAGATATTTGCAAATGTAAAACATGCTTCAAATGGCCCTTTTATAGCGCAAAATGACAGTATATACGCGATTTAATCGTTTTCTTTTGATTGCGCAAGAAATAAAGATGAGAGAGATAAACCGATGTCAAGAACAGATAGAGAAGCTCAAGCGCAACATAATGATACCTCTTAGAAGTCCATGGCTTCCTTTTTAAGAAAGATATTTGCAAATGTAAAACATGCTTCAAATGGCCCTTTTATAGCGCAAAATGACAGTATATACGCGATTTAATCGTTTTCTTTTGATTGCGCAAGAAATAAAGATGAGAGAGATAAACCGATGTCAAGAACAGATAGAGAAGCTCAAGCGCAACATAATGATACCTCTTAGAAGTCCATGGCTTCCTTTTTAAGAAAGATATTTGCAAATGTAAAACATGCTTCAAAATGGCCCTTTTATAGCGCAAAATGACAGTATATACGCGATTTAATCGTTTTCTTTTGATTGCGCAAGAAATAAAGATGAGAGAGATAAACCGATGTCAAGAACAGATAGAGAAGCTCAAGCGCAACATAATGATACCTCTTAGAAGTCCATGGCTTCCTTTTTAAGAAAGATATTTGCAAATGTAAAACATGCTTCAAAATGGCCCTTTTATAGCGCAAAATGACAGTATATACGCGATTTAATCGTTTTCTTTTGATTGCGCAAGAAATAAAGATGAGAGAGATAAACCGATGTCAAGAACAGATAGAGAAGCTCAAGCGCAACATAATGATACCTCTTAGAAGTCCATGGCTTCCTTTTTAAGAAAGATATTTGCAAATGTAAAACATGCTTCAAATGGCCCTTTTATAGCGCAAAATGACAGTATATACGCGATTTAATCGTTTTCTTTTGATTGCGCAAGAAATAAAGATGAGAGAGATAAACCGATGTCAAGAACAGATAGAGAAGCTCAAGCGCAACATAATGATACCTCTTAGAAGTCCATGGCTTCCTTTTTAAGAAAGATATTTGCAAATGTAAAACATGCTTCAAATGGCCCTTTTATAGCGCAAAATGACAGTATATACGCGATTTAATCGTTTTCTTTTGATTGCGCAAGAAATAAAGATGAGAGAGATAAACCGATGTCAAGAACAGATAGAGAAGCTCAAGCGCAACATAATGATACCTCTTAGAAGTCCATGGCTTCCTTTTTAAGAAAGATATTTGCAAATGTAAAACATGCTTCAAATGGCCCTTTTATAGCGCAAAATGACAGTATATACGCGATTTAATCGTTTTCTTTTGATTGCGCAAGAAATAAAGATGAGAGAGATAAACCGATGTCAAGAACAGATAGAGAAGCTCAAGCGCAACATAATGATACCTCTTAGAAGTCCATGGCTTCCTTTTTAAGAAAGATATTTGCAAATGTAAAACATGCTTCAAATGGCCCTTTTATAGCGCAAAATGACAGTATATACGCGATTTAATCGTTTTCTTTTGATTGCGCAAGAAATAAAGATGAGAGAGATAAACCGATGTCAAGAACAGATAGAGAAGCTCAAGCGCAACATAATGATACCTCTTAGAAGTCCATGGCTTCCTTTTTAAGAAAGATATTTGCAAATGTAAAACATGCTTCAAATGGCCCTTTTATAGCGCAAAATGACAGTATATACGCGATTTAATCGTTTTCTTTTGATTGCGCAAGAAATAAAGATGAGAGAGATAAACCGATGTCAAGAACAGATAGAGAAGCTCAAGCGCAACATAATGATACCTCTTAGAAGTCCATGGCTTCCTTTTTAAGAAAGATATTTGCAAATGTAAAACATGCTTCAAAATGGCCCTTTTATAGCGCAAAATGACAGTATATACGCGATTTAATCGTTTTCTTTTGATTGCGCAAGAAATAAAGATGAGAGAGATAAACCGATGTCAAGAACAGATAGAGAAGCTCAAGCGCAACATAATGATACCTCTTAGAAGTCCATGGCTTCCTTTTTAAGAAAGATATTTGCAAATGTAAAACATGCTTCAAATGGCCCTTTTATAGCGCAAAATGACAGTATATACGCGATTTAATCGTTTTCTTTTGATTGCGCAAGAAATAAAGATGAGAGAGATAAACCGATGTCAAGAACAGATAGAGAAGCTCAAGCGCAACATAATGATACCTCTTAGAAGTCCATGGCTTCCTTTTTAAGAAAGATATTTGCAAATGTAAAACATGCTTCAAAATGGCCCTTTTATAGCGCAAAATGACAGTATATACGCGATTTAATCGTTTTCTTTTGATTGCGCAAGAAATAAAGATGAGAGAGATAAACCGATGTCAAGAACAGATAGAGAAGCTCAAGCGCAACATAATGATACCTCTTAGAAGTCCATGGCTTCCTTTTTAAGAAAGATATTTGCAAATGTAAAACATGCTTCAAATGGCCCTTTTATAGCGCAAAATGACAGTATATACGCGATTTAATCGTTTTCTTTTGATTGCGCAAGAAATAAAGATGAGAGAGATAAACCGATGTCAAGAACAGATAGAGAAGCTCAAGCGCAACATAATGATACCTCTTAGAAGTCCATGGCTTCCTTTTTAAGAAAGATATTTGCAAATGTAAAACATGCTTCAAATGGCCCTTTTATAGCGCAAAATGACAGTATATACGCGATTTAATCGTTTTCTTTTGATTGCGCAAGAAATAAAGATGAGAGAGATAAACCGATGTCAAGAACAGATAGAGAAGCTCAAGCGCAACATAATGATACCTCTTAGAAGTCCATGGCTTCCTTTTTAAGAAAGATATTTGCAAATGTAAAACATGCTTCAAAATGGCCCTTTTATAGCGCAAAATGACAGTATATACGCGATTTAATCGTTTTCTTTTGATTGCGCAAGAAATAAAGATGAGAGAGATAAACCGATGTCAAGAACAGATAGAGAAGCTCAAGCGCAACATAATGATACCTCTTAGAAGTCCATGGCTTCCTTTTTAAGAAAGATATTTGCAAATGTAAAACATGCTTCAAAATGGCCCTTTTATAGCGCAAAATGACAGTATATACGCGATTTAATCGTTTTCTTTTGATTGCGCAAGAAATAAAGATGAGAGAGATAAACCGATGTCAAGAACAGATAGAGAAGCTCAAGCGCAACATAATGATACCTCTTAGAAGTCCATGGCTTCCTTTTTAAGAAAGATATTTGCAAATGTAAAACATGCTTCAAAATGGCCCTTTTATAGCGCAAAATGACAGTATATACGCGATTTAATCGTTTTCTTTTGATTGCGCAAGAAATAAAGATGAGAGAGATAAACCGATGTCAAGAACAGATAGAGAAGCTCAAGCGCAACATAATGATACCTCTTAGAAGTCCATGGCTTCCTTTTTAAGAAAGATATTTGCAAATGTAAAACATGCTTCAAAATGGCCCTTTTATAGCGCAAAATGACAGTATATACGCGATTTAATCGTTTTCTTTTGATTGCGCAAGAAATAAAGATGAGAGAGATAAACCGATGTCAAGAACAGATAGAGAAGCTCAAGCGCAACATAATGATACCTCTTAGAAGTCCATGGCTTCCTTTTTAAGAAAGATATTTGCAAATGTAAAACATGCTTCAAATGGCCCTTTTATAGCGCAAAATGACAGTATATACGCGATTTAATCGTTTTCTTTTGATTGCGCAAGAAATAAAGATGAGAGAGATAAACCGATGTCAAGAACAGATAGAGAAGCTCAAGCGCAACATAATGATACCTCTTAGAAGTCCATGGCTTCCTTTTTAAGAAAGATATTTGCAAATGTAAAACATGCTTCAAAATGGCCCTTTTATAGCGCAAAATGACAGTATATACGCGATTTAATCGTTTTCTTTTGATTGCGCAAGAAATAAAGATGAGAGAGATAAACCGATGTCAAGAACAGATAGAGAAGCTCAAGCGCAACATAATGATACCTCTTAGAAGTCCATGGCTTCCTTTTTAAGAAAGATATTTGCAAATGTAAAACATGCTTCAAAATGGCCCTTTTATAGCGCAAAATGACAGTATATACGCGATTTAATCGTTTTCTTTTGATTGCGCAAGAAATAAAGATGAGAGAGATAAACCGATGTCAAGAACAGATAGAGAAGCTCAAGCGCAACATAATGATACCTCTTAGAAGTCCATGGCTTCCTTTTTAAGAAAGATATTTGCAAATGTAAAACATGCTTCAAATGGCCCTTTTATAGCGCAAAATGACAGTATATACGCGATTTAATCGTTTTCTTTTGATTGCGCAAGAAATAAAGATGAGAGAGATAAACCGATGTCAAGAACAGATAGAGAAGCTCAAGCGCAACATAATGATACCTCTTAGAAGTCCATGGCTTCCTTTTTAAGAAAGATATTTGCAAATGTAAAACATGCTTCAAAATGGCCCTTTTATAGCGCAAAATGACAGTATATACGCGATTTAATCGTTTTCTTTTGATTGCGCAAGAAATAAAGATGAGAGAGATAAACCGATGTCAAGAACAGATAGAGAAGCTCAAGCGCAACATAATGATACCTCTTAGAAGTCCATGGCTTCCTTTTTAAGAAAGATATTTGCAAATGTAAAACATGCTTCAAATGGCTCCTTTTATAGCGCAAAATGACAGTATATACGCGATTTAATCGTTTTCTTTTGATTGCGCAAGAAATAAAGATGAGAGAGATAAACCGATGTCAAGAACAGATAGAGAAGCTCAAGCGCAACATAATGATACCTCTTAGAAGTCCATGGCTTCCTTTTTAAGAAAGATATTTGCAAATGTAAAACATGCTTCAAATGGCCCTTTTATAGCGCAAAATGACAGTATATACGCGATTTAATCGTTTTCTTTTGATTGCGCAAGAAATAAAGATGAGAGAGATAAACCGATGTCAAGAACAGATAGAGAAGCTCAAGCGCAACATAATGATACCTCTTAGAAGTCCATGGCTTCCTTTTTAAGAAAGATATTTGCAAATGTAAAACATGCTTCAAATGGCCCTTTTATAGCGCAAAATGACAGTATATACGCGATTTAATCGTTTTCTTTTGATTGCGCAAGAAATAAAGATGAGAGAGATAAACCGATGTCAAGAACAGATAGAGAAGCTCAAGCGCAACATAATGATACCTCTTAGAAGTCCATGGCTTCCTTTTTAAGAAAGATATTTGCAAATGTAAAACATGCTTCAAAATGGCCCTTTTATAGCGCAAAATGACAGTATATACGCGATTTAATCGTTTTCTTTTGATTGCGCAAGAAATAAAGATGAGAGAGATAAACCGATGTCAAGAACAGATAGAGAAGCTCAAGCGCAACATAATGATACCTCTTAGAAGTCCATGGCTTCCTTTTTAAGAAAGATATTTGCAAATGTAAAACATGCTTCAAAATGGCCCTTTTATAGCGCAAAATGACAGTATATACGCGATTTAATCGTTTTCTTTTGATTGCGCAAGAAATAAAGATGAGAGAGATAAACCGATGTCAAGAACAGATAGAGAAGCTCAAGCGCAACATAATGATACCTCTTAGAAGTCCATGGCTTCCTTTTTAAGAAAGATATTTGCAAATGTAAAACATGCTTCAAAATGGCCCTTTTATAGCGCAAAATGACAGTATATACGCGATTTAATCGTTTTCTTTTGATTGCGCAAGAAATAAAGATGAGAGAGATAAACCGATGTCAAGAACAGATAGAGAAGCTCAAGCGCAACATAATGATACCTCTTAGAAGTCCATGGCTTCCTTTTTAAGAAAGATATTTGCAAATGTAAAACATGCTTCAAATGGCCCTTTTATAGCGCAAAATGACAGTATATACGCGATTTAATCGTTTTCTTTTGATTGCGCAAGAAATAAAGATGAGAGAGATAAACCGATGTCAAGAACAGATAGAGAAGCTCAAGCGCAACATAATGATACCTCTTAGAAGTCCATGGCTTCCTTTTTAAGAAAGATATTTGCAAATGTAAAACATGCTTCAAATGGCCCTTTTATAGCGCAAAATGACAGTATATACGCGATTTAATCGTTTTCTTTTGATTGCGCAAGAAATAAAGATGAGAGAGATAAACCGATGTCAAGAACAGATAGAGAAGCTCAAGCGCAACATAATGATACCTCTTAGAAGTCCATGGCTTCCTTTTTAAGAAAGATATTTGCAAATGTAAAACATGCTTCAAAATGGCTCCTTTTATAGCGCAAAATGACAGTATATACGCGATTTAATCGTTTTCTTTTGATTGCGCAAGAAATAAAGATGAGAGAGATAAACCGATGTCAAGAACAGATAGAGAAGCTCAAGCGCAACATAATGATACCTCTTAGAAGTCCATGGCTTCCTTTTTAAGAAAGATATTTGCAAATGTAAAACATGCTTCAAATGGCCCTTTTATAGCGCAAAATGACAGTATATACGCGATTTAATCGTTTTCTTTTGATTGCGCAAGAAATAAAGATGAGAGAGATAAACCGATGTCAAGAACAGATAGAGAAGCTCAAGCGCAACATAATGATACCTCTTAGAAGTCCATGGCTTTCCTTTTTAAGAAAGATATTTGCAAATGTAAAACATGCTTCAAAATGGCCCTTTTATAGCGCAAAATGACAGTATATACGCGATTTAATCGTTTTCTTTTGATTGCGCAAGAAATAAAGATGAGAGAGATAAACCGATGTCAAGAACAGATAGAGAAGCTCAAGCGCAACATAATGATACCTCTTAGAAGTCCATGGCTTCCTTTTTAAGAAAGATATTTGCAAATGTAAAACATGCTTCAAATGGCCCTTTTATAGCGCAAAATGACAGTATATACGCGATTTAATCGTTTTCTTTTGATTGCGCAAGAAATAAAGATGAGAGAGATAAACCGATGTCAAGAACAGATAGAGAAGCTCAAGCGCAACATAATGATACCTCTTAGAAGTCCATGGCTTCCTTTTTAAGAAAGATATTTGCAAATGTAAAACATGCTTCAAAATGGCCCTTTTATAGCGCAAAATGACAGTATATACGCGATTTAATCGTTTTCTTTTGATTGCGCAAGAAATAAAGATGAGAGAGATAAACCGATGTCAAGAACAGATAGAGAAGCTCAAGCGCAACATAATGATACCTCTTAGAAGTCCATGGCTTCTTTTTAAGAAAGATATTTGCAAATGTAAAACATGCTTCAAAATGGCTCTTTTATAGCGCAAAATGACAGTATATACGCGATTTAATCGTTTTCTTTTGATTGCGCAAGAAATAAAGATGAGAGAGATAAACCGATGTCAAGAACAGATAGAGAAGCTCAAGCGCAACATAATGATACCTCTTAGAAGTCCATGGCTTCCTTTTTAAGAAAGATATTTGCAAATGTAAAACATGCTTCAAATGGCCCTTTTATAGCGCAAAATGACAGTATATACGCGATTTAATCGTTTTCTTTTGATTGCGCAAGAAATAAAGATGAGAGAGATAAACCGATGTCAAGAACAGATAGAGAAGCTCAAGCGCAACATAATGATACCTCTTAGAAGTCCATGGCTTCCTTTTTAAGAAAGATATTTGCAAATGTAAAACATGCTTCAAATGGCCCTTTTATAGCGCAAAATGACAGTATATACGCGATTTAATCGTTTTCTTTTGATTGCGCAAGAAATAAAGATGAGAGAGATAAACCGATGTCAAGAACAGATAGAGAAGCTCAAGCGCAACATAATGATACCTCTTAGAAGTCCATGGCTTCCTTTTTAAGAAAGATATTTGCAAATGTAAAACATGCTTCAAATGGCCCTTTTATAGCGCAAAATGACAGTATATACGCGATTTAATCGTTTTCTTTTGATTGCGCAAGAAATAAAGATGAGAGAGATAAACCGATGTCAAGAACAGATAGAGAAGCTCAAGCGCAACATAATGATACCTCTTAGAAGTCCATGGCTTCCTTTTTAAGAAAGATATTTGCAAATGTAAAACATGCTTCAAATGGCCCTTTTATAGCGCAAAATGACAGTATATACGCGATTTAATCGTTTTCTTTTGATTGCGCAAGAAATAAAGATGAGAGAGATAAACCGATGTCAAGAACAGATAGAGAAGCTCAAGCGCAACATAATGATACCTCTTAGAAGTCCATGGCTTTCCTTTTTAAGAAAGATATTTGCAAATGTAAAACATGCTTCAAATGGCCCTTTTATAGCGCAAAATGACAGTATATACGCGATTTAATCGTTTTCTTTTGATTGCGCAAGAAATAAAGATGAGAGAGATAAACCGATGTCAAGAACAGATAGAGAAGCTCAAGCGCAACATAATGATACCTCTTAGAAGTCCATGGCTTCCTTTTTAAGAAAGATATTTGCAAATGTAAAACATGCTTCAAAATGGCCCTTTTATAGCGCAAAATGACAGTATATACGCGATTTAATCGTTTTCTTTTGATTGCGCAAGAAATAAAGATGAGAGAGATAAACCGATGTCAAGAACAGATAGAGAAGCTCAAGCGCAACATAATGATACCTCTTAGAAGTCCATGGCTTCCTTTTTAAGAAAGATATTTGCAAATGTAAAACATGCTTCAAATGGCCCTTTTATAGCGCAAAATGACAGTATATACGCGATTTAATCGTTTTCTTTTGATTGCGCAAGAAATAAAGATGAGAGAGATAAACCGATGTCAAGAACAGATAGAGAAGCTCAAGCGCAACATAATGATACCTCTTAGAAGTCCATGGCTTCCTTTTTAAGAAAGATATTTGCAAATGTAAAACATGCTTCAAATGGCCCTTTTATAGCGCAAAATGACAGTATATACGCGATTTAATCGTTTTCTTTTGATTGCGCAAGAAATAAAGATGAGAGAGATAAACCGATGTCAAGAACAGATAGAGAAGCTCAAGCGCAACATAATGATACCTCTTAGAAGTCCATGGCTTCCTTTTTAAGAAAGATATTTGCAAATGTAAAACATGCTTCAAATGGCCCTTTTATAGCGCAAAATGACAGTATATACGCGATTTAATCGTTTTCTTTTGATTGCGCAAGAAATAAAGATGAGAGAGATAAACCGATGTCAAGAACAGATAGAGAAGCTCAAGCGCAACATAATGATACCTCTTAGAAGTCCATGGCTTCCTTTTTAAGAAAGATATTTGCAAATGTAAAACATGCTTCAAATGGCCCTTTTATAGCGCAAAATGACAGTATATACGCGATTTAATCGTTTTCTTTTGATTGCGCAAGAAATAAAGATGAGAGAGATAAACCGATGTCAAGAACAGATAGAGAAGCTCAAGCGCAACATAATGATACCTCTTAGAAGTCCATGGCTTCCTTTTTAAGAAAGATATTTGCAAATGTAAAACATGCTTCAAATGGCCCTTTTATAGCGCAAAATGACAGTATATACGCGATTTAATCGTTTTCTTTTGATTGCGCAAGAAATAAAGATGAGAGAGATAAACCGATGTCAAGAACAGATAGAGAAGCTCAAGCGCAACATAATGATACCTCTTAGAAGTCCATGGCTTCCTTTTTAAGAAAGATATTTGCAAATGTAAAACATGCTTCAAATGGCCCTTTTATAGCGCAAAATGACAGTATATACGCGATTTAATCGTTTTCTTTTGATTGCGCAAGAAATAAAGATGAGAGAGATAAACCGATGTCAAGAACAGATAGAGAAGCTCAAGCGCAACATAATGATACCTCTTAGAAGTCCATGGCTTTCCTTTTTAAGAAAGATATTTGCAAATGTAAAACATGCTTCAAATGGCTCTTTTATAGCGCAAAATGACAGTATATACGCGATTTAATCGTTTTCTTTTGATTGCGCAAGAAATAAAGATGAGAGAGATAAACCGATGTCAAGAACAGATAGAGAAGCTCAAGCGCAACATAATGATACCTCTTAGAAGTCCATGGCTTCCTTTTTAAGAAAGATATTTGCAAATGTAAAACATGCTTCAAAATGGCTCTTTTATAGCGCAAAATGACAGTATATACGCGATTTAATCGTTTTCTTTTGATTGCGCAAGAAATAAAGATGAGAGAGATAAACCGATGTCAAGAACAGATAGAGAAGCTCAAGCGCAACATAATGATACCTCTTAGAAGTCCATGGCTTCCTTTTTAAGAAAGATATTTGCAAATGTAAAACATGCTTCAAAATGGCCCTTTTATAGCGCAAAATGACAGTATATACGCGATTTAATCGTTTTCTTTTGATTGCGCAAGAAATAAAGATGAGAGAGATAAACCGATGTCAAGAACAGATAGAGAAGCTCAAGCGCAACATAATGATACCTCTTAGAAGTCCATGGCTTCCTTTTTAAGAAAGATATTTGCAAATGTAAAACATGCTTCAAAATGGCTCTTTTATAGCGCAAAATGACAGTATATACGCGATTTAATCGTTTTCTTTTGATTGCGCAAGAAATAAAGATGAGAGAGATAAACCGATGTCAAGAACAGATAGAGAAGCTCAAGCGCAACATAATGATACCTCTTAGAAGTCCATGGCTTCCTTTTTAAGAAAGATATTTGCAAATGTAAAACATGCTTCAAATGGCCCTTTTATAGCGCAAAATGACAGTATATACGCGATTTAATCGTTTTCTTTTGATTGCGCAAGAAATAAAGATGAGAGAGATAAACCGATGTCAAGAACAGATAGAGAAGCTCAAGCGCAACATAATGATACCTCTTAGAAGTCCATGGCTTTCCTTTTTAAGAAAGATATTTGCAAATGTAAAACATGCTTCAAAATGGCTCCTTTTATAGCGCAAAATGACAGTATATACGCGATTTAATCGTTTTCTTTTGATTGCGCAAGAAATAAAGATGAGAGAGATAAACCGATGTCAAGAACAGATAGAGAAGCTCAAGCGCAACATAATGATACCTCTTAGAAGTCCATGGCTTCCTTTTTAAGAAAGATATTTGCAAATGTAAAACATGCTTCAAATGGCTCTTTTATAGCGCAAAATGACAGTATATACGCGATTTAATCGTTTTCTTTTGATTGCGCAAGAAATAAAGATGAGAGAGATAAACCGATGTCAAGAACAGATAGAGAAGCTCAAGCGCAACATAATGATACCTCTTAGAAGTCCATGGCTTCCTTTTTAAGAAAGATATTTGCAAATGTAAAACATGCTTCAAATGGCTCTTTTATAGCGCAAAATGACAGTATATACGCGATTTAATCGTTTTCTTTTGATTGCGCAAGAAATAAAGATGAGAGAGATAAACCGATGTCAAGAACAGATAGAGAAGCTCAAGCGCAACATAATGATACCTCTTAGAAGTCCATGGCTTCCTTTTTAAGAAAGATATTTGCAAATGTAAAACATGCTTCAAAATGGCTCTTTTATAGCGCAAAATGACAGTATATACGCGATTTAATCGTTTTCTTTTGATTGCGCAAGAAATAAAGATGAGAGAGATAAACCGATGTCAAGAACAGATAGAGAAGCTCAAGCGCAACATAATGATACCTCTTAGAAGTCCATGGCTTCCTTTTTAAGAAAGATATTTGCAAATGTAAAACATGCTTCAAAATGGCCCTTTTATAGCGCAAAATGACAGTATATACGCGATTTAATCGTTTTCTTTTGATTGCGCAAGAAATAAAGATGAGAGAGATAAACCGATGTCAAGAACAGATAGAGAAGCTCAAGCGCAACATAATGATACCTCTTAGAAGTCCATGGCTTCCTTTTTAAGAAAGATATTTGCAAATGTAAAACATGCTTCAAAATGGCCCTTTTATAGCGCAAAATGACAGTATATACGCGATTTAATCGTTTTCTTTTGATTGCGCAAGAAATAAAGATGAGAGAGATAAACCGATGTCAAGAACAGATAGAGAAGCTCAAGCGCAACATAATGATACCTCTTAGAAGTCCATGGCTTCCTTTTTAAGAAAGATATTTGCAAATGTAAAACATGCTTCAAATGGCTCTTTTATAGCGCAAAATGACAGTATATACGCGATTTAATCGTTTTCTTTTGATTGCGCAAGAAATAAAGATGAGAGAGATAAACCGATGTCAAGAACAGATAGAGAAGCTCAAGCGCAACATAATGATACCTCTTAGAAGTCCATGGCTTCCTTTTTAAGAAAGATATTTGCAAATGTAAAACATGCTTCAAATGGCTCTTTTATAGCGCAAAATGACAGTATATACGCGATTTAATCGTTTTCTTTTGATTGCGCAAGAAATAAAGATGAGAGAGATAAACCGATGTCAAGAACAGATAGAGAAGCTCAAGCGCAACATAATGATACCTCTTAGAAGTCCATGGCTTCCTTTTTAAGAAAGATATTTGCAAATGTAAAACATGCTTCAAATGGCCCTTTTATAGCGCAAAATGACAGTATATACGCGATTTAATCGTTTTCTTTTGATTGCGCAAGAAATAAAGATGAGAGAGATAAACCGATGTCAAGAACAGATAGAGAAGCTCAAGCGCAACATAATGATACCTCTTAGAAGTCCATGGCTTCCTTTTTAAGAAAGATATTTGCAAATGTAAAACATGCTTCAAAATGGCTCTTTTATAGCGCAAAATGACAGTATATACGCGATTTAATCGTTTTCTTTTGATTGCGCAAGAAATAAAGATGAGAGAGATAAACCGATGTCAAGAACAGATAGAGAAGCTCAAGCGCAACATAATGATACCTCTTAGAAGTCCATGGCTTCCTTTTTAAGAAAGATATTTGCAAATGTAAAACATGCTTCAAATGGCTCTTTTATAGCGCAAAATGACAGTATATACGCGATTTAATCGTTTTCTTTTGATTGCGCAAGAAATAAAGATGAGAGAGATAAACCGATGTCAAGAACAGATAGAGAAGCTCAAGCGCAACATAATGATACCTCTTAGAAGTCCATGGCTTCCTTTTTAAGAAAGATATTTGCAAATGTAAAACATGCTTCAAATGGCCCTTTTATAGCGCAAAATGACAGTATATACGCGATTTAATCGTTTTCTTTTGATTGCGCAAGAAATAAAGATGAGAGAGATAAACCGATGTCAAGAACAGATAGAGAAGCTCAAGCGCAACATAATGATACCTCTTAGAAGTCCATGGCTTCCTTTTTAAGAAAGATATTTGCAAATGTAAAACATGCTTCAAAATGGCTCTTTTATAGCGCAAAATGACAGTATATACGCGATTTAATCGTTTTCTTTTGATTGCGCAAGAAATAAAGATGAGAGAGATAAACCGATGTCAAGAACAGATAGAGAAGCTCAAGCGCAACATAATGATACCTCTTAGAAGTCCATGGCTTCCTTTTTAAGAAAGATATTTGCAAATGTAAAACATGCTTCAAAATGGCTCTTTTATAGCGCAAAATGACAGTATATACGCGATTTAATCGTTTTCTTTTGATTGCGCAAGAAATAAAGATGAGAGAGATAAACCGATGTCAAGAACAGATAGAGAAGCTCAAGCGCAACATAATGATACCTCTTAGAAGTCCATGGCTTCCTTTTTAAGAAAGATATTTGCAAATGTAAAACATGCTTCAAAATGGCTCTTTTATAGCGCAAAATGACAGTATATACGCGATTTAATCGTTTTCTTTTGATTGCGCAAGAAATAAAGATGAGAGAGATAAACCGATGTCAAGAACAGATAGAGAAGCTCAAGCGCAACATAATGATACCTCTTAGAAGTCCATGGCTTCCTTTTTAAGAAAGATATTTGCAAATGTAAAACATGCTTCAAATGGCTCTTTTATAGCGCAAAATGACAGTATATACGCGATTTAATCGTTTTCTTTTGATTGCGCAAGAAATAAAGATGAGAGAGATAAACCGATGTCAAGAACAGATAGAGAAGCTCAAGCGCAACATAATGATACCTCTTAGAAGTCCATGGCTTCCTTTTTAAGAAAGATATTTGCAAATGTAAAACATGCTTCAAAATGGCTCTTTTATAGCGCAAAATGACAGTATATACGCGATTTAATCGTTTTCTTTTGATTGCGCAAGAAATAAAGATGAGAGAGATAAACCGATGTCAAGAACAGATAGAGAAGCTCAAGCGCAACATAATGATACCTCTTAGAAGTCCATGGCTTCCTTTTTAAGAAAGATATTTGCAAATGTAAAACATGCTTCAAAATGGCTCTTTTATAGCGCAAAATGACAGTATATACGCGATTTAATCGTTTTCTTTTGATTGCGCAAGAAATAAAGATGAGAGAGATAAACCGATGTCAAGAACAGATAGAGAAGCTCAAGCGCAACATAATGATACCTCTTAGAAGTCCATGGCTTCCTTTTTAAGAAAGATATTTGCAAATGTAAAACATGCTTCAAAATGGCTCTTTTATAGCGCAAAATGACAGTATATACGCGATTTAATCGTTTTCTTTTGATTGCGCAAGAAATAAAGATGAGAGAGATAAACCGATGTCAAGAACAGATAGAGAAGCTCAAGCGCAACATAATGATACCTCTTAGAAGTCCATGGCTTCCTTTTTAAGAAAGATATTTGCAAATGTAAAACATGCTTCAAATGGCTCTTTTATAGCGCAAAATGACAGTATATACGCGATTTAATCGTTTTCTTTTGATTGCGCAAGAAATAAAGATGAGAGAGATAAACCGATGTCAAGAACAGATAGAGAAGCTCAAGCGCAACATAATGATACCTCTTAGAAGTCCATGGCTTCCTTTTTAAGAAAGATATTTGCAAATGTAAAACATGCTTCAAAATGGCTCCTTTTATAGCGCAAAATGACAGTATATACGCGATTTAATCGTTTTCTTTTGATTGCGCAAGAAATAAAGATGAGAGAGATAAACCGATGTCAAGAACAGATAGAGAAGCTCAAGCGCAACATAATGATACCTCTTAGAAGTCCATGGCTTCCTTTTTAAGAAAGATATTTGCAAATGTAAAACATGCTTCAAAATGGCTCTTTTATAGCGCAAAATGACAGTATATACGCGATTTAATCGTTTTCTTTTGATTGCGCAAGAAATAAAGATGAGAGAGATAAACCGATGTCAAGAACAGATAGAGAAGCTCAAGCGCAACATAATGATACCTCTTAGAAGTCCATGGCTTCCTTTTTAAGAAAGATATTTGCAAATGTAAAACATGCTTCAAAATGGCTCTTTTATAGCGCAAAATGACAGTATATACGCGATTTAATCGTTTTCTTTTGATTGCGCAAGAAATAAAGATGAGAGAGATAAACCGATGTCAAGAACAGATAGAGAAGCTCAAGCGCAACATAATGATACCTCTTAGAAGTCCATGGCTTCCTTTTTAAGAAAGATATTTGCAAATGTAAAACATGCTTCAAAATGGCTCTTTTATAGCGCAAAATGACAGTATATACGCGATTTAATCGTTTTCTTTTGATTGCGCAAGAAATAAAGATGAGAGAGATAAACCGATGTCAAGAACAGATAGAGAAGCTCAAGCGCAACATAATGATACCTCTTAGAAGTCCATGGCTTCCTTTTTAAGAAAGATATTTGCAAATGTAAAACATGCTTCAAAATGGCTCTTTTATAGCGCAAAATGACAGTATATACGCGATTTAATCGTTTTCTTTTGATTGCGCAAGAAATAAAGATGAGAGAGATAAACCGATGTCAAGAACAGATAGAGAAGCTCAAGCGCAACATAATGATACCTCTTAGAAGTCCATGGCTTCCTTTTTAAGAAAGATATTTGCAAATGTAAAACATGCTTCAAAATGGCTCTTTTATAGCGCAAAATGACAGTATATACGCGATTTAATCGTTTTCTTTTGATTGCGCAAGAAATAAAGATGAGAGAGATAAACCGATGTCAAGAACAGATAGAGAAGCTCAAGCGCAACATAATGATACCTCTTAGAAGTCCATGGCTTCCTTTTTAAGAAAGATATTTGCAAATGTAAAACATGCTTCAAAATGGCTCTTTTATAGCGCAAAATGACAGTATATACGCGATTTAATCGTTTTCTTTTGATTGCGCAAGAAATAAAGATGAGAGAGATAAACCGATGTCAAGAACAGATAGAGAAGCTCAAGCGCAACATAATGATACCTCTTAGAAGTCCATGGCTTCCTTTTTAAGAAAGATATTTGCAAATGTAAAACATGCTTCAAATGGCTCTTTTATAGCGCAAAATGACAGTATATACGCGATTTAATCGTTTTCTTTTGATTGCGCAAGAAATAAAGATGAGAGAGATAAACCGATGTCAAGAACAGATAGAGAAGCTCAAGCGCAACATAATGATACCTCTTAGAAGTCCATGGCTTCCTTTTTAAGAAAGATATTTGCAAATGTAAAACATGCTTCAAAATGGCTCTTTTATAGCGCAAAATGACAGTATATACGCGATTTAATCGTTTTCTTTTGATTGCGCAAGAAATAAAGATGAGAGAGATAAACCGATGTCAAGAACAGATAGAGAAGCTCAAGCGCAACATAATGATACCTCTTAGAAGTCCATGGCTTCCTTTTTAAGAAAGATATTTGCAAATGTAAAACATGCTTCAAAATGGCTCTTTTATAGCGCAAAATGACAGTATATACGCGATTTAATCGTTTTCTTTTGATTGCGCAAGAAATAAAGATGAGAGAGATAAACCGATGTCAAGAACAGATAGAGAAGCTCAAGCGCAACATAATGATACCTCTTAGAAGTCCATGGCTTTCCTTTTAAGAAAGATATTTGCAAATGTAAAACATGCTTCAAAATGGCTCTTTTATAGCGCAAAATGACAGTATATACGCGATTTAATCGTTTTCTTTTGATTGCGCAAGAAATAAAGATGAGAGAGATAAACCGATGTCAAGAACAGATAGAGAAGCTCAAGCGCAACATAATGATACCTCTTAGAAGTCCATGGCTTCCTTTTTAAGAAAGATATTTGCAAATGTAAAACATGCTTCAAATGGCTCTTTTATAGCGCAAAATGACAGTATATACGCGATTTAATCGTTTTCTTTTGATTGCGCAAGAAATAAAGATGAGAGAGATAAACCGATGTCAAGAACAGATAGAGAAGCTCAAGCGCAACATAATGATACCTCTTAGAAGTCCATGGCTTCCTTTTTAAGAAAGATATTTGCAAATGTAAAACATGCTTCAAATGGCTCTTTTATAGCGCAAAATGACAGTATATACGCGATTTAATCGTTTTCTTTTGATTGCGCAAGAAATAAAGATGAGAGAGATAAACCGATGTCAAGAACAGATAGAGAAGCTCAAGCGCAACATAATGATACCTCTTAGAAGTCCATGGCTTCTTTTTAAGAAAGATATTTGCAAATGTAAAACATGCTTCAAATGGCTCCTTTTATAGCGCAAAATGACAGTATATACGCGATTTAATCGTTTTCTTTTGATTGCGCAAGAAATAAAGATGAGAGAGATAAACCGATGTCAAGAACAGATAGAGAAGCTCAAGCGCAACATAATGATACCTCTTAGAAGTCCATGGCTTCCTTTTTAAGAAAGATATTTGCAAATGTAAAACATGCTTCAAAATGGCTCTTTTATAGCGCAAAATGACAGTATATACGCGATTTAATCGTTTTCTTTTGATTGCGCAAGAAATAAAGATGAGAGAGATAAACCGATGTCAAGAACAGATAGAGAAGCTCAAGCGCAACATAATGATACCTCTTAGAAGTCCATGGCTTCCTTTTTAAGAAAGATATTTGCAAATGTAAAACATGCTTCAAAATGGCTCTTTTATAGCGCAAAATGACAGTATATACGCGATTTAATCGTTTTCTTTTGATTGCGCAAGAAATAAAGATGAGAGAGATAAACCGATGTCAAGAACAGATAGAGAAGCTCAAGCGCAACATAATGATACCTCTTAGAAGTCCATGGCTTCCTTTTTAAGAAAGATATTTGCAAATGTAAAACATGCTTCAAAATGGCTCTTTTATAGCGCAAAATGACAGTATATACGCGATTTAATCGTTTTCTTTTGATTGCGCAAGAAATAAAGATGAGAGAGATAAACCGATGTCAAGAACAGATAGAGAAGCTCAAGCGCAACATAATGATACCTCTTAGAAGTCCATGGCTTCCTTTTTAAGAAAGATATTTGCAAATGTAAAACATGCTTCAAATGGCTCTTTTATAGCGCAAAATGACAGTATATACGCGATTTAATCGTTTTCTTTTGATTGCGCAAGAAATAAAGATGAGAGAGATAAACCGATGTCAAGAACAGATAGAGAAGCTCAAGCGCAACATAATGATACCTCTTAGAAGTCCATGGCTTTCCTTTTTAAGAAAGATATTTGCAAATGTAAAACATGCTTCAAAATGGCTCTTTTATAGCGCAAAATGACAGTATATACGCGATTTAATCGTTTTCTTTTGATTGCGCAAGAAATAAAGATGAGAGAGATAAACCGATGTCAAGAACAGATAGAGAAGCTCAAGCGCAACATAATGATACCTCTTAGAAGTCCATGGCTTCCTTTTTAAGAAAGATATTTGCAAATGTAAAACATGCTTCAAATGGCTCTTTTATAGCGCAAAATGACAGTATATACGCGATTTAATCGTTTTCTTTTGATTGCGCAAGAAATAAAGATGAGAGAGATAAACCGATGTCAAGAACAGATAGAGAAGCTCAAGCGCAACATAATGATACCTCTTAGAAGTCCATGGCTTCCTTTTTAAGAAAGATATTTGCAAATGTAAAACATGCTTCAAATGGCTCTTTTATAGCGCAAAATGACAGTATATACGCGATTTAATCGTTTTCTTTTGATTGCGCAAGAAATAAAGATGAGAGAGATAAACCGATGTCAAGAACAGATAGAGAAGCTCAAGCGCAACATAATGATACCTCTTAGAAGTCCATGGCTTTCCTTTTTAAGAAAGATATTTGCAAATGTAAAACATGCTTCAAAATGGCTCTTTTATAGCGCAAAATGACAGTATATACGCGATTTAATCGTTTTCTTTTGATTGCGCAAGAAATAAAGATGAGAGAGATAAACCGATGTCAAGAACAGATAGAGAAGCTCAAGCGCAACATAATGATACCTCTTAGAAGTCCATGGCTTCCTTTTTAAGAAAGATATTTGCAAATGTAAAACATGCTTCAAAATGGCTCTTTTATAGCGCAAAATGACAGTATATACGCGATTTAATCGTTTTCTTTTGATTGCGCAAGAAATAAAGATGAGAGAGATAAACCGATGTCAAGAACAGATAGAGAAGCTCAAGCGCAACATAATGATACCTCTTAGAAGTCCATGGCTTCCTTTTTAAGAAAGATATTTGCAAATGTAAAACATGCTTCAAAATGGCTCTTTTATAGCGCAAAATGACAGTATATACGCGATTTAATCGTTTTCTTTTGATTGCGCAAGAAATAAAGATGAGAGAGATAAACCGATGTCAAGAACAGATAGAGAAGCTCAAGCGCAACATAATGATACCTCTTAGAAGTCCATGGCTTCCTTTTTAAGAAAGATATTTGCAAATGTAAAACATGCTTCAAAATGGCTCTTTTATAGCGCAAAATGACAGTATATACGCGATTTAATCGTTTTCTTTTGATTGCGCAAGAAATAAAGATGAGAGAGATAAACCGATGTCAAGAACAGATAGAGAAGCTCAAGCGCAACATAATGATACCTCTTAGAAGTCCATGGCTTCCTTTTTAAGAAAGATATTTGCAAATGTAAAACATGCTTCAAATGGCTCTTTTATAGCGCAAAATGACAGTATATACGCGATTTAATCGTTTTCTTTTGATTGCGCAAGAAATAAAGATGAGAGAGATAAACCGATGTCAAGAACAGATAGAGAAGCTCAAGCGCAACATAATGATACCTCTTAGAAGTCCATGGCTTCCTTTTTAAGAAAGATATTTGCAAATGTAAAACATGCTTCAAATGGCTCTTTTATAGCGCAAAATGACAGTATATACGCGATTTAATCGTTTTCTTTTGATTGCGCAAGAAATAAAGATGAGAGAGATAAACCGATGTCAAGAACAGATAGAGAAGCTCAAGCGCAACATAATGATACCTCTTAGAAGTCCATGGCTTCCTTTTTAAGAAAGATATTTGCAAATGTAAAACATGCTTCAAAATGGCTCTTTTATAGCGCAAAATGACAGTATATACGCGATTTAATCGTTTTCTTTTGATTGCGCAAGAAATAAAGATGAGAGAGATAAACCGATGTCAAGAACAGATAGAGAAGCTCAAGCGCAACATAATGATACCTCTTAGAAGTCCATGGCTTCCTTTTTAAGAAAGATATTTGCAAATGTAAAACATGCTTCAAATGGCTCTTTTATAGCGCAAAATGACAGTATATACGCGATTTAATCGTTTTCTTTTGATTGCGCAAGAAATAAAGATGAGAGAGATAAACCGATGTCAAGAACAGATAGAGAAGCTCAAGCGCAACATAATGATACCTCTTAGAAGTCCATGGCTTCTTTTTAAGAAAGATATTTGCAAATGTAAAACATGCTTCAAAATGGCTCTTTTATAGCGCAAAATGACAGTATATACGCGATTTAATCGTTTTCTTTTGATTGCGCAAGAAATAAAGATGAGAGAGATAAACCGATGTCAAGAACAGATAGAGAAGCTCAAGCGCAACATAATGATACCTCTTAGAAGTCCATGGCTTCCTTTTTAAGAAAGATATTTGCAAATGTAAAACATGCTTCAAAATGGCTCTTTTATAGCGCAAAATGACAGTATATACGCGATTTAATCGTTTTCTTTTGATTGCGCAAGAAATAAAGATGAGAGAGATAAACCGATGTCAAGAACAGATAGAGAAGCTCAAGCGCAACATAATGATACCTCTTAGAAGTCCATGGCTTCCTTTTTAAGAAAGATATTTGCAAATGTAAAACATGCTTCAAAATGGCTCTTTTATAGCGCAAAATGACAGTATATACGCGATTTAATCGTTTTCTTTTGATTGCGCAAGAAATAAAGATGAGAGAGATAAACCGATGTCAAGAACAGATAGAGAAGCTCAAGCGCAACATAATGATACCTCTTAGAAGTCCATGGCTTCCTTTTTAAGAAAGATATTTGCAAATGTAAAACATGCTTCAAAATGGCTCTTTTATAGCGCAAAATGACAGTATATACGCGATTTAATCGTTTTCTTTTGATTGCGCAAGAAATAAAGATGAGAGAGATAAACCGATGTCAAGAACAGATAGAGAAGCTCAAGCGCAACATAATGATACCTCTTAGAAGTCCATGGCTTCCTTTTTAAGAAAGATATTTGCAAATGTAAAACATGCTTCAAATGGCTCTTTTATAGCGCAAAATGACAGTATATACGCGATTTAATCGTTTTCTTTTGATTGCGCAAGAAATAAAGATGAGAGAGATAAACCGATGTCAAGAACAGATAGAGAAGCTCAAGCGCAACATAATGATACCTCTTAGAAGTCCATGGCTTCCTTTTTAAGAAAGATATTTGCAAATGTAAAACATGCTTCAAAATGGCTCTTTTATAGCGCAAAATGACAGTATATACGCGATTTAATCGTTTTCTTTTGATTGCGCAAGAAATAAAGATGAGAGAGATAAACCGATGTCAAGAACAGATAGAGAAGCTCAAGCGCAACATAATGATACCTCTTAGAAGTCCATGGCTTCCTTTTTAAGAAAGATATTTGCAAATGTAAAACATGCTTCAAAATGGCTCTTTTATAGCGCAAAATGACAGTATATACGCGATTTAATCGTTTTCTTTTGATTGCGCAAGAAATAAAGATGAGAGAGATAAACCGATGTCAAGAACAGATAGAGAAGCTCAAGCGCAACATAATGATACCTCTTAGAAGTCCATGGCTTCCTTTTTAAGAAAGATATTTGCAAATGTAAAACATGCTTCAAATGGCTCTTTTATAGCGCAAAATGACAGTATATACGCGATTTAATCGTTTTCTTTTGATTGCGCAAGAAATAAAGATGAGAGAGATAAACCGATGTCAAGAACAGATAGAGAAGCTCAAGCGCAACATAATGATACCTCTTAGAAGTCCATGGCTTCCTTTTTAAGAAAGATATTTGCAAATGTAAAACATGCTTCAAATGGCTCTTTTATAGCGCAAAATGACAGTATATACGCGATTTAATCGTTTTCTTTTGATTGCGCAAGAAATAAAGATGAGAGAGATAAACCGATGTCAAGAACAGATAGAGAAGCTCAAGCGCAACATAATGATACCTCTTAGAAGTCCATGGCTTCCTTTTTAAGAAAGATATTTGCAAATGTAAAACATGCTTCAAATGGCTCTTTTATAGCGCAAAATGACAGTATATACGCGATTTAATCGTTTTCTTTTGATTGCGCAAGAAATAAAGATGAGAGAGATAAACCGATGTCAAGAACAGATAGAGAAGCTCAAGCGCAACATAATGATACCTCTTAGAAGTCCATGGCTTCCTTTTTAAGAAAGATATTTGCAAATGTAAAACATGCTTCAAAATGGCTCTTTTATAGCGCAAAATGACAGTATATACGCGATTTAATCGTTTTCTTTTGATTGCGCAAGAAATAAAGATGAGAGAGATAAACCGATGTCAAGAACAGATAGAGAAGCTCAAGCGCAACATAATGATACCTCTTAGAAGTCCATGGCTTCCTTTTTAAGAAAGATATTTGCAAATGTAAAACATGCTTCAAAATGGCTCTTTTATAGCGCAAAATGACAGTATATACGCGATTTAATCGTTTTCTTTTGATTGCGCAAGAAATAAAGATGAGAGAGATAAACCGATGTCAAGAACAGATAGAGAAGCTCAAGCGCAACATAATGATACCTCTTAGAAGTCCATGGCTTCCTTTTTAAGAAAGATATTTGCAAATGTAAAACATGCTTCAAAATGGCTCTTTTATAGCGCAAAATGACAGTATATACGCGATTTAATCGTTTTCTTTTGATTGCGCAAGAAATAAAGATGAGAGAGATAAACCGATGTCAAGAACAGATAGAGAAGCTCAAGCGCAACATAATGATACCTCTTAGAAGTCCATGGCTTCCTTTTTAAGAAAGATATTTGCAAATGTAAAACATGCTTCAAAATGGCTCTTTTATAGCGCAAAATGACAGTATATACGCGATTTAATCGTTTTCTTTTGATTGCGCAAGAAATAAAGATGAGAGAGATAAACCGATGTCAAGAACAGATAGAGAAGCTCAAGCGCAACATAATGATACCTCTTAGAAGTCCATGGCTTCCTTTTTAAGAAAGATATTTGCAAATGTAAAACATGCTTCAAAATGGCTCTTTTATAGCGCAAAATGACAGTATATACGCGATTTAATCGTTTTCTTTTGATTGCGCAAGAAATAAAGATGAGAGAGATAAACCGATGTCAAGAACAGATAGAGAAGCTCAAGCGCAACATAATGATACCTCTTAGAAGTCCATGGCTTCCTTTTTAAGAAAGATATTTGCAAATGTAAAACATGCTTCAAATGGCTCTTTTATAGCGCAAAATGACAGTATATACGCGATTTAATCGTTTTCTTTTGATTGCGCAAGAAATAAAGATGAGAGAGATAAACCGATGTCAAGAACAGATAGAGAAGCTCAAGCGCAACATAATGATACCTCTTAGAAGTCCATGGCTTCCTTTTTAAGAAAGATATTTGCAAATGTAAAACATGCTTCAAAATGGCTCTTTTATAGCGCAAAATGACAGTATATACGCGATTTAATCGTTTTCTTTTGATTGCGCAAGAAATAAAGATGAGAGAGATAAACCGATGTCAAGAACAGATAGAGAAGCTCAAGCGCAACATAATGATACCTCTTAGAAGTCCATGGCTTCCTTTTTAAGAAAGATATTTGCAAATGTAAAACATGCTTCAAAATGGCTCTTTTATAGCGCAAAATGACAGTATATACGCGATTTAATCGTTTTCTTTTGATTGCGCAAGAAATAAAGATGAGAGAGATAAACCGATGTCAAGAACAGATAGAGAAGCTCAAGCGCAACATAATGATACCTCTTAGAAGTCCATGGCTTCCTTTTTAAGAAAGATATTTGCAAATGTAAAACATGCTTCAAAATGGCTCTTTTATAGCGCAAAATGACAGTATATACGCGATTTAATCGTTTTCTTTTGATTGCGCAAGAAATAAAGATGAGAGAGATAAACCGATGTCAAGAACAGATAGAGAAGCTCAAGCGCAACATAATGATACCTCTTAGAAGTCCATGGCTTCCTTTTTAAGAAAGATATTTGCAAATGTAAAACATGCTTCAAAATGGCTCTTTTATAGCGCAAAATGACAGTATATACGCGATTTAATCGTTTTCTTTTGATTGCGCAAGAAATAAAGATGAGAGAGATAAACCGATGTCAAGAACAGATAGAGAAGCTCAAGCGCAACATAATGATACCTCTTAGAAGTCCATGGCTTCCTTTTTAAGAAAGATATTTGCAAATGTAAAACATGCTTCAAAATGGCTCTTTTATAGCGCAAA
Organism: Strongylocentrotus purpuratus; assembly: GCF_000002235.5. Taxonomy (NCBI): domain Eukaryota; kingdom Metazoa; phylum Echinodermata; class Echinoidea; order Camarodonta; family Strongylocentrotidae; genus Strongylocentrotus; species Strongylocentrotus purpuratus. The sequence continues at coordinate 45,350,696 of NW_022145607.1, forward strand.
ATGACAGTATATACGCGATTTAATCGTTTTCTTTTGATTGCGCAAGAAATAAAGATGAGAGAGATAAACCGATGTCAAGAACAGATAGAGAAGCTCAAGCGCAACATAATGATACCTCTTAGAAGTCCATGGCTTCCTTTTTAAGAAAGATATTTGCAAATGTAAAACATGCTTCAAATGGCTCTTTTATAGCGCAAAATGACAGTATATACGCGATTTAATCGTTTTCTTTTGATTGCGCAAGAAATAAAGATGAGAGAGATAAACCGATGTCAAGAACAGATAGAGAAGCTCAAGCGCAACATAATGATACCTCTTAGAAGTCCATGGCTTCCTTTTTAAGAAAGATATTTGCAAATGTAAAACATGCTTCAAATGGCTCTTTTATAGCGCAAAATGACAGTATATACGCGATTTAATCGTTTTCTTTTGATTGCGCAAGAAATAAAGATGAGAGAGATAAACCGATGTCAAGAACAGATAGAGAAGCTCAAGCGCAACATAATGATACCTCTTAGAAGTCCATGGCTTTCTTTTTAAGAAAGATATTTGCAAATGTAAAACATGCTTCAAAATGGCTCTTTTATAGCGCAAAATGACAGTATATACGCGATTTAATCGTTTTCTTTTGATTGCGCAAGAAATAAAGATGAGAGAGATAAACCGATGTCAAGAACAGATAGAGAAGCTCAAGCGCAACATAATGATACCTCTTAGAAGTCCATGGCTTCCTTTTTAAGAAAGATATTTGCAAATGTAAAACATGCTTCAAAATGGCTCTTTTATAGCGCAAAATGACAGTATATACGCGATTTAATCGTTTTCTTTTGATTGCGCAAGAAATAAAGATGAGAGAGATAAACCGATGTCAAGAACAGATAGAGAAGCTCAAGCGCAACATAATGATACCTCTTAGAAGTCCATGGCTTCCTTTTTAAGAAAGATATTTGCAAATGTAAAACATGCTTCAAAATGGCTCTTTTATAGCGCAAAATGACAGTATATACGCGATTTAATCGTTTTCTTTTGATTGCGCAAGAAATAAAGATGAGAGAGATAAACCGATGTCAAGAACAGATAGAGAAGCTCAAGCGCAACATAATGATACCTCTTAGAAGTCCATGGCTTCCTTTTTAAGAAAGATATTTGCAAATGTAAAACATGCTTCAAAATGGCTCTTTTATAGCGCAAAATGACAGTATATACGCGATTTAATCGTTTTCTTTTGATTGCGCAAGAAATAAAGATGAGAGAGATAAACCGATGTCAAGAACAGATAGAGAAGCTCAAGCGCAACATAATGATACCTCTTAGAAGTCCATGGCTTCCTTTTTAAGAAAGATATTTGCAAATGTAAAACATGCTTCAAAATGGCTCTTTTATAGCGCAAAATGACAGTATATACGCGATTTAATCGTTTTCTTTTGATTGCGCAAGAAATAAAGATGAGAGAGATAAACCGATGTCAAGAACAGATAGAGAAGCTCAAGCGCAACATAATGATACCTCTTAGAAGTCCATGGCTTCCTTTTTAAGAAAGATATTTGCAAATGTAAAACATGCTTCAAAATGGCTCTTTTATAGCGCAAAATGACAGTATATACGCGATTTAATCGTTTTCTTTTGATTGCGCAAGAAATAAAGATGAGAGAGATAAACCGATGTCAAGAACAGATAGAGAAGCTCAAGCGCAACATAATGATACCTCTTAGAAGTCCATGGCTTCCTTTTTAAGAAAGATATTTGCAAATGTAAAACATGCTTCAAAATGGCTCTTTTATAGCGCAAAATGACAGTATATACGCGATTTAATCGTTTTCTTTTGATTGCGCAAGAAATAAAGATGAGAGAGATAAACCGATGTCAAGAACAGATAGAGAAGCTCAAGCGCAACATAATGATACCTCTTAGAAGTCCATGGCTTCCTTTTTAAGAAAGATATTTGCAAATGTAAAACATGCTTCAAATGGCTCTTTTATAGCGCAAAATGACAGTATATACGCGATTTAATCGTTTTCTTTTGATTGCGCAAGAAATAAAGATGAGAGAGATAAACCGATGTCAAGAACAGATAGAGAAGCTCAAGCGCAACATAATGATACCTCTTAGAAGTCCATGGCTTCCTTTTTAAGAAAGATATTTGCAAATGTAAAACATGCTTCAAATGGCTCTTTTATAGCGCAAAATGACAGTATATACGCGATTTAATCGTTTTCTTTTGATTGCGCAAGAAATAAAGATGAGAGAGATAAACCGATGTCAAGAACAGATAGAGAAGCTCAAGCGCAACATAATGATACCTCTTAGAAGTCCATGGCTTTCTTTTTAAGAAAGATATTTGCAAATGTAAAACATGCTTCAAATGGCTCTTTTATAGCGCAAAATGACAGTATATACGCGATTTAATCGTTTTCTTTTGATTGCGCAAGAAATAAAGATGAGAGAGATAAACCGATGTCAAGAACAGATAGAGAAGCTCAAGCGCAACATAATGATACCTCTTAGAAGTCCATGGCTTTCTTTTTAAGAAAGATATTTGCAAATGTAAAACATGCTTCAAATGGCTCTTTTATAGCGCAAAATGACAGTATATACGCGATTTAATCGTTTTCTTTTGATTGCGCAAGAAATAAAGATGAGAGAGATAAACCGATGTCAAGAACAGATAGAGAAGCTCAAGCGCAACATAATGATACCTCTTAGAAGTCCATGGCTTTCTTTTTAAGAAAGATATTTGCAAATGTAAAACATGCTTCAAATGGCTCTTTTATAGCGCAAAATGACAGTATATACGCGATTTAATCGTTTTCTTTTGATTGCGCAAGAAATAAAGATGAGAGAGATAAACCGATGTCAAGAACAGATAGAGAAGCTCAAGCGCAACATAATGATACCTCTTAGAAGTCCATGGCTTTCTTTTTAAGAAAGATATTTGCAAATGTAAAACATGCTTCAAATGGCTCTTTTATAGCGCAAAATGACAGTATATACGCGATTTAATCGTTTTCTTTTGATTGCGCAAGAAATAAAGATGAGAGAGATAAACCGATGTCAAGAACAGATAGAGAAGCTCAAGCGCAACATAATGATACCTCTTAGAAGTCCATGGCTTTCTTTTTAAGAAAGATATTTGCAAATGTAAAACATGCTTCAAATGGCTCTTTTATAGCGCAAAATGACAGTATATACGCGATTTAATCGTTTTCTTTTGATTGCGCAAGAAATAAAGATGAGAGAGATAAACCGATGTCAAGAACAGATAGAGAAGCTCAAGCGCAACATAATGATACCTCTTAGAAGTCCATGGCTTTCTTTTTAAGAAAGATATTTGCAAATGTAAAACATGCTTCAAATGGCTCTTTTATAGCGCAAAATGACAGTATATACGCGATTTAATCGTTTTCTTTTGATTGCGCAAGAAATAAAGATGAGAGAGATAAACCGATGTCAAGAACAGATAGAGAAGCTCAAGCGCAACATAATGATACCTCTTAGAAGTCCATGGCTTTCTTTTTAAGAAAGATATTTGCAAATGTAAAACATGCTTCAAATGGCTCTTTTATAGCGCAAAATGACAGTATATACGCGATTTAATCGTTTTCTTTTGATTGCGCAAGAAATAAAGATGAGAGAGATAAACCGATGTCAAGAACAGATAGAGAAGCTCAAGCGCAACATAATGATACCTCTTAGAAGTCCATGGCTTTCTTTTTAAGAAAGATATTTGCAAATGTAAAACATGCTTCAAATGGCTCTTTTATAGCGCAAAATGACAGTATATACGCGATTTAATCGTTTTCTTTTGATTGCGCAAGAAATAAAGATGAGAGAGATAAACCGATGTCAAGAACAGATAGAGAAGCTCAAGCGCAACATAATGATACCTCTTAGAAGTCCATGGCTTTCTTTTTAAGAAAGATATTTGCAAATGTAAAACATGCTTCAAATGGCTCTTTTATAGCGCAAAATGACAGTATATACGCGATTTAATCGTTTTCTTTTGATTGCGCAAGAAATAAAGATGAGAGAGATAAACCGATGTCAAGAACAGATAGAGAAGCTCAAGCGCAACATAATGATACCTCTTAGAAGTCCATGGCTTTCTTTTTAAGAAAGATATTTGCAAATGTAAAACATGCTTCAAATGGCTCTTTTATAGCGCAAAATGACAGTATATACGCGATTTAATCGTTTTCTTTTGATTGCGCAAGAAATAAAGATGAGAGAGATAAACCGATGTCAAGAACAGATAGAGAAGCTCAAGCGCAACATAATGATACCTCTTAGAAGTCCATGGCTTTCTTTTTAAGAAAGATATTTGCAAATGTAAAACATGCTTCAAATGGCTCTTTTATAGCGCAAAATGACAGTATATACGCGATTTAATCGTTTTCTTTTGATTGCGCAAGAAATAAAGATGAGAGAGATAAACCGATGTCAAGAACAGATAGAGAAGCTCAAGCGCAACATAATGATACCTCTTAGAAGTCCATGGCTTTCTTTTTAAGAAAGATATTTGCAAATGTAAAACATGCTTCAAATGGCTCTTTTATAGCGCAAAATGACAGTATATACGCGATTTAATCGTTTTCTTTTGATTGCGCAAGAAATAAAGATGAGAGAGATAAACCGATGTCAAGAACAGATAGAGAAGCTCAAGCGCAACATAATGATACCTCTTAGAAGTCCATGGCTTTCTTTTTAAGAAAGATATTTGCAAATGTAAAACATGCTTCAAATGGCTCTTTTATAGCGCAAAATGACAGTATATACGCGATTTAATCGTTTTCTTTTGATTGCGCAAGAAATAAAGATGAGAGAGATAAACCGATGTCAAGAACAGATAGAGAAGCTCAAGCGCAACATAATGATACCTCTTAGAAGTCCATGGCTTTCTTTTTAAGAAAGATATTTGCAAATGTAAAACATGCTTCAAATGGCTCTTTTATAGCGCAAAATGACAGTATATACGCGATTTAATCGTTTTCTTTTGATTGCGCAAGAAATAAAGATGAGAGAGATAAACCGATGTCAAGAACAGATAGAGAAGCTCAAGCGCAACATAATGATACCTCTTAGAAGTCCATGGCTTTCTTTTTAAGAAAGATATTTGCAAATGTAAAACATGCTTCAAATGGCTCTTTTATAGCGCAAAATGACAGTATATACGCGATTTAATCGTTTTCTTTTGATTGCGCAAGAAATAAAGATGAGAGAGATAAACCGATGTCAAGAACAGATAGAGAAGCTCAAGCGCAACATAATGATACCTCTTAGAAGTCCATGGCTTTCTTTTTAAGAAAGATATTTGCAAATGTAAAACATGCTTCAAATGGCTCTTTTATAGCGCAAAATGACAGTATATACGCGATTTAATCGTTTTCTTTTGATTGCGCAAGAAATAAAGATGAGAGAGATAAACCGATGTCAAGAACAGATAGAGAAGCTCAAGCGCAACATAATGATACCTCTTAGAAGTCCATGGCTTTCTTTTTAAGAAAGATATTTGCAAATGTAAAACATGCTTCAAATGGCTCTTTTATAGCGCAAAATGACAGTATATACGCGATTTAATCGTTTTCTTTTGATTGCGCAAGAAATAAAGATGAGAGAGATAAACCGATGTCAAGAACAGATAGAGAAGCTCAAGCGCAACATAATGATACCTCTTAGAAGTCCATGGCTTTCTTTTTAAGAAAGATATTTGCAAATGTAAAACATGCTTCAAATGGCTCTTTTATAGCGCAAAATGACAGTATATACGCGATTTAATCGTTTTCTTTTGATTGCGCAAGAAATAAAGATGAGAGAGATAAACCGATGTCAAGAACAGATAGAGAAGCTCAAGCGCAACATAATGATACCTCTTAGAAGTCCATGGCTTTCTTTTTAAGAAAGATATTTGCAAATGTAAAACATGCTTCAAATGGCTCTTTTATAGCGCAAAATGACAGTATATACGCGATTTAATCGTTTTCTTTTGATTGCGCAAGAAATAAAGATGAGAGAGATAAACCGATGTCAAGAACAGATAGAGAAGCTCAAGCGCAACATAATGATACCTCTTAGAAGTCCATGGCTTTCTTTTTAAGAAAGATATTTGCAAATGTAAAACATGCTTCAAATGGCTCTTTTATAGCGCAAAATGACAGTATATACGCGATTTAATCGTTTTCTTTTGATTGCGCAAGAAATAAAGATGAGAGAGATAAACCGATGTCAAGAACAGATAGAGAAGCTCAAGCGCAACATAATGATACCTCTTAGAAGTCCATGGCTTTCTTTTTAAGAAAGATATTTGCAAATGTAAAACATGCTTCAAATGGCTCTTTTATAGCGCAAAATGACAGTATATACGCGATTTAATCGTTTTCTTTTGATTGCGCAAGAAATAAAGATGAGAGAGATAAACCGATGTCAAGAACAGATAGAGAAGCTCAAGCGCAACATAATGATACCTCTTAGAAGTCCATGGCTTTCTTTTTAAGAAAGATATTTGCAAATGTAAAACATGCTTCAAATGGCTCTTTTATAGCGCAAAATGACAGTATATACGCGATTTAATCGTTTTCTTTTGATTGCGCAAGAAATAAAGATGAGAGAGATAAACCGATGTCAAGAACAGATAGAGAAGCTCAAGCGCAACATAATGATACCTCTTAGAAGTCCATGGCTTTCTTTTTAAGAAAGATATTTGCAAATGTAAAACATGCTTCAAATGGCTCTTTTATAGCGCAAAATGACAGTATATACGCGATTTAATCGTTTTCTTTTGATTGCGCAAGAAATAAAGATGAGAGAGATAAACCGATGTCAAGAACAGATAGAGAAGCTCAAGCGCAACATAATGATACCTCTTAGAAGTCCATGGCTTTCTTTTTAAGAAAGATATTTGCAAATGTAAAACATGCTTCAAATGGCTCTTTTATAGCGCAAAATGACAGTATATACGCGATTTAATCGTTTTCTTTTGATTGCGCAAGAAATAAAGATGAGAGAGATAAACCGATGTCAAGAACAGATAGAGAAGCTCAAGCGCAACATAATGATACCTCTTAGAAGTCCATGGCTTTCTTTTTAAGAAAGATATTTGCAAATGTAAAACATGCTTCAAATGGCTCTTTTATAGCGCAAAATGACAGTATATACGCGATTTAATCGTTTTCTTTTGATTGCGCAAGAAATAAAGATGAGAGAGATAAACCGATGTCAAGAACAGATAGAGAAGCTCAAGCGCAACATAATGATACCTCTTAGAAGTCCATGGCTTTCTTTTTAAGAAAGATATTTGCAAATGTAAAACATGCTTCAAATGGCTCTTTTATAGCGCAAAATGACAGTATATACGCGATTTAATCGTTTTCTTTTGATTGCGCAAGAAATAAAGATGAGAGAGATAAACCGATGTCAAGAACAGATAGAGAAGCTCAAGCGCAACATAATGATACCTCTTAGAAGTCCATGGCTTTCTTTTTAAGAAAGATATTTGCAAATGTAAAACATGCTTCAAATGGCTCTTTTATAGCGCAAAATGACAGTATATACGCGATTTAATCGTTTTCTTTTGATTGCGCAAGAAATAAAGATGAGAGAGATAAACCGATGTCAAGAACAGATAGAGAAGCTCAAGCGCAACATAATGATACCTCTTAGAAGTCCATGGCTTTCTTTTTAAGAAAGATATTTGCAAATGTAAAACATGCTTCAAATGGCTCTTTTATAGCGCAAAATGACAGTATATACGCGATTTAATCGTTTTCTTTTGATTGCGCAAGAAATAAAGATGAGAGAGATAAACCGATGTCAAGAACAGATAGAGAAGCTCAAGCGCAACATAATGATACCTCTTAGAAGTCCATGGCTTTCTTTTTAAGAAAGATATTTGCAAATGTAAAACATGCTTCAAATGGCTCTTTTATAGCGCAAAATGACAGTATATACGCGATTTAATCGTTTTCTTTTGATTGCGCAAGAAATAAAGATGAGAGAGATAAACCGATGTCAAGAACAGATAGAGAAGCTCAAGCGCAACATAATGATACCTCTTAGAAGTCCATGGCTTTCTTTTTAAGAAAGATATTTGCAAATGTAAAACATGCTTCAAATGGCTCTTTTATAGCGCAAAATGACAGTATATACGCGATTTAATCGTTTTCTTTTGATTGCGCAAGAAATAAAGATGAGAGAGATAAACCGATGTCAAGAACAGATAGAGAAGCTCAAGCGCAACATAATGATACCTCTTAGAAGTCCATGGCTTTCTTTTTAAGAAAGATATTTGCAAATGTAAAACATGCTTCAAATGGCTCTTTTATAGCGCAAAATGACAGTATATACGCGATTTAATCGTTTTCTTTTGATTGCGCAAGAAATAAAGATGAGAGAGATAAACCGATGTCAAGAACAGATAGAGAAGCTCAAGCGCAACATAATGATACCTCTTAGAAGTCCATGGCTTTCTTTTTAAGAAAGATATTTGCAAATGTAAAACATGCTTCAAATGGCTCTTTTATAGCGCAAAATGACAGTATATACGCGATTTAATCGTTTTCTTTTGATTGCGCAAGAAATAAAGATGAGAGAGATAAACCGATGTCAAGAACAGATAGAGAAGCTCAAGCGCAACATAATGATACCTCTTAGAAGTCCATGGCTTTCTTTTTAAGAAAGATATTTGCAAATGTAAAACATGCTTCAAATGGCTCTTTTATAGCGCAAAATGACAGTATATACGCGATTTAATCGTTTTCTTTTGATTGCGCAAGAAATAAAGATGAGAGAGATAAACCGATGTCAAGAACAGATAGAGAAGCTCAAGCGCAACATAATGATACCTCTTAGAAGTCCATGGCTTTCTTTTTAAGAAAGATATTTGCAAATGTAAAACATGCTTCAAATGGCTCTTTTATAGCGCAAAATGACAGTATATACGCGATTTAATCGTTTTCTTTTGATTGCGCAAGAAATAAAGATGAGAGAGATAAACCGATGTCAAGAACAGATAGAGAAGCTCAAGCGCAACATAATGATACCTCTTAGAAGTCCATGGCTTTCTTTTTAAGAAAGATATTTGCAAATGTAAAACATGCTTCAAATGGCTCTTTTATAGCGCAAAATGACAGTATATACGCGATTTAATCGTTTTCTTTTGATTGCGCAAGAAATAAAGATGAGAGAGATAAACCGATGTCAAGAACAGATAGAGAAGCTCAAGCGCAACATAATGATACCTCTTAGAAGTCCATGGCTTTCTTTTTAAGAAAGATATTTGCAAATGTAAAACATGCTTCAAATGGCTCTTTTATAGCGCAAAATGACAGTATATACGCGATTTAATCGTTTTCTTTTGATTGCGCAAGAAATAAAGATGAGAGAGATAAACCGATGTCAAGAACAGATAGAGAAGCTCAAGCGCAACATAATGATACCTCTTAGAAGTCCATGGCTTTCTTTTTAAGAAAGATATTTGCAAATGTAAAACATGCTTCAAATGGCTCTTTTATAGCGCAAAATGACAGTATATACGCGATTTAATCGTTTTCTTTTGATTGCGCAAGAAATAAAGATGAGAGAGATAAACCGATGTCAAGAACAGATAGAGAAGCTCAAGCGCAACATAATGATACCTCTTAGAAGTCCATGGCTTTCTTTTTAAGAAAGATATTTGCAAATGTAAAACATGCTTCAAATGGCTCTTTTATAGCGCAAAATGACAGTATATACGCGATTTAATCGTTTTCTTTTGATTGCGCAAGAAATAAAGATGAGAGAGATAAACCGATGTCAAGAACAGATAGAGAAGCTCAAGCGCAACATAATGATACCTCTTAGAAGTCCATGGCTTTCTTTTTAAGAAAGATATTTGCAAATGTAAAACATGCTTCAAATGGCTCTTTTATAGCGCAAAATGACAGTATATACGCGATTTAATCGTTTTCTTTTGATTGCGCAAGAAATAAAGATGAGAGAGATAAACCGATGTCAAGAACAGATAGAGAAGCTCAAGCGCAACATAATGATACCTCTTAGAAGTCCATGGCTTTCTTTTTAAGAAAGATATTTGCAAATGTAAAACATGCTTCAAATGGCTCTTTTATAGCGCAAAATGACAGTATATACGCGATTTAATCGTTTTCTTTTGATTGCGCAAGAAATAAAGATGAGAGAGATAAACCGATGTCAAGAACAGATAGAGAAGCTCAAGCGCAACATAATGATACCTCTTAGAAGTCCATGGCTTTCTTTTTAAGAAAGATATTTGCAAATGTAAAACATGCTTCAAATGGCTCTTTTATAGCGCAAAATGACAGTATATACGCGATTTAATCGTTTTCTTTTGATTGCGCAAGAAATAAAGATGAGAGAGATAAACCGATGTCAAGAACAGATAGAGAAGCTCAAGCGCAACATAATGATACCTCTTAGAAGTCCATGGCTTTCTTTTTAAGAAAGATATTTGCAAATGTAAAACATGCTTCAAATGGCTCTTTTATAGCGCAAAATGACAGTATATACGCGATTTAATCGTTTTCTTTTGATTGCGCAAGAAATAAAGATGAGAGAGATAAACCGATGTCAAGAACAGATAGAGAAGCTCAAGCGCAACATAATGATACCTCTTAGAAGTCCATGGCTTTCTTTTTAAGAAAGATATTTGCAAATGTAAAACATGCTTCAAATGGCTCTTTTATAGCGCAAAATGACAGTATATACGCGATTTAATCGTTTTCTTTTGATTGCGCAAGAAATAAAGATGAGAGAGATAAACCGATGTCAAGAACAGATAGAGAAGCTCAAGCGCAACATAATGATACCTCTTAGAAGTCCATGGCTTTCTTTTTAAGAAAGATATTTGCAAATGTAAAACATGCTTCAAATGGCTCTTTTATAGCGCAAAATGACAGTATATACGCGATTTAATCGTTTTCTTTTGATTGCGCAAGAAATAAAGATGAGAGAGATAAACCGATGTCAAGAACAGATAGAGAAGCTCAAGCGCAACATAATGATACCTCTTAGAAGTCCATGGCTTTCTTTTTAAGAAAGATATTTGCAAATGTAAAACATGCTTCAAATGGCTCTTTTATAGCGCAAAATGACAGTATATACGCGATTTAATCGTTTTCTTTTGATTGCGCAAGAAATAAAGATGAGAGAGATAAACCGATGTCAAGAACAGATAGAGAAGCTCAAGCGCAACATAATGATACCTCTTAGAAGTCCATGGCTTTCTTTTTAAGAAAGATATTTGCAAATGTAAAACATGCTTCAAATGGCTCTTTTATAGCGCAAAATGACAGTATATACGCGATTTAATCGTTTTCTTTTGATTGCGCAAGAAATAAAGATGAGAGAGATAAACCGATGTCAAGAACAGATAGAGAAGCTCAAGCGCAACATAATGATACCTCTTAGAAGTCCATGGCTTTCTTTTTAAGAAAGATATTTGCAAATGTAAAACATGCTTCAAATGGCTCTTTTATAGCGCAAAATGACAGTATATACGCGATTTAATCGTTTTCTTTTGATTGCGCAAGAAATAAAGATGAGAGAGATAAACCGATGTCAAGAACAGATAGAGAAGCTCAAGCGCAACATAATGATACCTCTTAGAAGTCCATGGCTTTCTTTTTAAGAAAGATATTTGCAAATGTAAAACATGCTTCAAATGGCTCTTTTATAGCGCAAAATGACAGTATATACGCGATTTAATCGTTTTCTTTTGATTGCGCAAGAAATAAAGATGAGAGAGATAAACCGATGTCAAGAACAGATAGAGAAGCTCAAGCGCAACATAATGATACCTCTTAGAAGTCCATGGCTTTCTTTTTAAGAAAGATATTTGCAAATGTAAAACATGCTTCAAATGGCTCTTTTATAGCGCAAAATGACAGTATATACGCGATTTAATCGTTTTCTTTTGATTGCGCAAGAAATAAAGATGAGAGAGATAAACCGATGTCAAGAACAGATAGAGAAGCTCAAGCGCAACATAATGATACCTCTTAGAAGTCCATGGCTTTCTTTTTAAGAAAGATATTTGCAAATGTAAAACATGCTTCAAATGGCTCTTTTATAGCGCAAAATGACAGTATATACGCGATTTAATCGTTTTCTTTTGATTGCGCAAGAAATAAAGATGAGAGAGATAAACCGATGTCAAGAACAGATAGAGAAGCTCAAGCGCAACATAATGATACCTCTTAGAAGTCCATGGCTTTCTTTTTAAGAAAGATATTTGCAAATGTAAAACATGCTTCAAATGGCTCTTTTATAGCGCAAAATGACAGTATATACGCGATTTAATCGTTTTCTTTTGATTGCGCAAGAAATAAAGATGAGAGAGATAAACCGATGTCAAGAACAGATAGAGAAGCTCAAGCGCAACATAATGATACCTCTTAGAAGTCCATGGCTTTCTTTTTAAGAAAGATATTTGCAAATGTAAAACATGCTTCAAATGGCTCTTTTATAGCGCAAAATGACAGTATATACGCGATTTAATCGTTTTCTTTTGATTGCGCAAGAAATAAAGATGAGAGAGATAAACCGATGTCAAGAACAGATAGAGAAGCTCAAGCGCAACATAATGATACCTCTTAGAAGTCCATGGCTTTCTTTTTAAGAAAGATATTTGCAAATGTAAAACATGCTTCAAATGGCTCTTTTATAGCGCAAAATGACAGTATATACGCGATTTAATCGTTTTCTTTTGATTGCGCAAGAAATAAAGATGAGAGAGATAAACCGATGTCAAGAACAGATAGAGAAGCTCAAGCGCAACATAATGATACCTCTTAGAAGTCCATGGCTTTCTTTTTAAGAAAGATATTTGCAAATGTAAAACATGCTTCAAATGGCTCTTTTATAGCGCAAAATGACAGTATATACGCGATTTAATCGTTTTCTTTTGATTGCGCAAGAAATAAAGATGAGAGAGATAAACCGATGTCAAGAACAGATAGAGAAGCTCAAGCGCAACATAATGATACCTCTTAGAAGTCCATGGCTTTCTTTTTAAGAAAGATATTTGCAAATGTAAAACATGCTTCAAATGGCTCTTTTATAGCGCAAAATGACAGTATATACGCGATTTAATCGTTTTCTTTTGATTGCGCAAGAAATAAAGATGAGAGAGATAAACCGATGTCAAGAACAGATAGAGAAGCTCAAGCGCAACATAATGATACCTCTTAGAAGTCCATGGCTTTCTTTTTAAGAAAGATATTTGCAAATGTAAAACATGCTTCAAATGGCTCTTTTATAGCGCAAAATGACAGTATATACGCGATTTAATCGTTTTCTTTTGATTGCGCAAGAAATAAAGATGAGAGAGATAAACCGATGTCAAGAACAGATAGAGAAGCTCAAGCGCAACATAATGATACCTCTTAGAAGTCCATGGCTTTCTTTTTAAGAAAGATATTTGCAAATGTAAAACATGCTTCAAATGGCTCTTTTATAGCGCAAAATGACAGTATATACGCGATTTAATCGTTTTCTTTTGATTGCGCAAGAAATAAAGATGAGAGAGATAAACCGATGTCAAGAACAGATAGAGAAGCTCAAGCGCAACATAATGATACCTCTTAGAAGTCCATGGCTTTCTTTTTAAGAAAGATATTTGCAAATGTAAAACATGCTTCAAATGGCTCTTTTATAGCGCAAAATGACAGTATATACGCGATTTAATCGTTTTCTTTTGATTGCGCAAGAAATAAAGATGAGAGAGATAAACCGATGTCAAGAACAGATAGAGAAGCTCAAGCGCAACATAATGATACCTCTTAGAAGTCCATGGCTTTCTTTTTAAGAAAGATATTTGCAAATGTAAAACATGCTTCAAATGGCTCTTTTATAGCGCAAAATGACAGTATATACGCGATTTAATCGTTTTCTTTTGATTGCGCAAGAAATAAAGATGAGAGAGATAAACCGATGTCAAGAACAGATAGAGAAGCTCAAGCGCAACATAATGATACCTCTTAGAAGTCCATGGCTTTCTTTTTAAGAAAGATATTTGCAAATGTAAAACATGCTTCAAATGGCTCTTTTATAGCGCAAAATGACAGTATATACGCGATTTAATCGTTTTCTTTTGATTGCGCAAGAAATAAAGATGAGAGAGATAAACCGATGTCAAGAACAGATAGAGAAGCTCAAGCGCAACATAATGATACCTCTTAGAAGTCCATGGCTTTCTTTTTAAGAAAGATATTTGCAAATGTAAAACATGCTTCAAATGGCTCTTTTATAGCGCAAAATGACAGTATATACGCGATTTAATCGTTTTCTTTTGATTGCGCAAGAAATAAAGATGAGAGAGATAAACCGATGTCAAGAACAGATAGAGAAGCTCAAGCGCAACATAATGATACCTCTTAGAAGTCCATGGCTTTCTTTTTAAGAAAGATATTTGCAAATGTAAAACATGCTTCAAATGGCTCTTTTATAGCGCAAAATGACAGTATATACGCGATTTAATCGTTTTCTTTTGATTGCGCAAGAAATAAAGATGAGAGAGATAAACCGATGTCAAGAACAGATAGAGAAGCTCAAGCGCAACATAATGATACCTCTTAGAAGTCCATGGCTTTCTTTTTAAGAAAGATATTTGCAAATGTAAAACATGCTTCAAATGGCTCTTTTATAGCGCAAAATGACAGTATATACGCGATTTAATCGTTTTCTTTTGATTGCGCAAGAAATAAAGATGAGAGAGATAAACCGATGTCAAGAACAGATAGAGAAGCTCAAGCGCAACATAATGATACCTCTTAGAAGTCCATGGCTTTCTTTTTAAGAAAGATATTTGCAAATGTAAAACATGCTTCAAATGGCTCTTTTATAGCGCAAAATGACAGTATATACGCGATTTAATCGTTTTCTTTTGATTGCGCAAGAAATAAAGATGAGAGAGATAAACCGATGTCAAGAACAGATAGAGAAGCTCAAGCGCAACATAATGATACCTCTTAGAAGTCCATGGCTTTCTTTTTAAGAAAGATATTTGCAAATGTAAAACATGCTTCAAATGGCTCTTTTATAGCGCAAAATGACAGTATATACGCGATTTAATCGTTTTCTTTTGATTGCGCAAGAAATAAAGATGAGAGAGATAAACCGATGTCAAGAACAGATAGAGAAGCTCAAGCGCAACATAATGATACCTCTTAGAAGTCCATGGCTTTCTTTTTAAGAAAGATATTTGCAAATGTAAAACATGCTTCAAATGGCTCTTTTATAGCGCAAAATGACAGTATATACGCGATTTAATCGTTTTCTTTTGATTGCGCAAGAAATAAAGATGAGAGAGATAAACCGATGTCAAGAACAGATAGAGAAGCTCAAGCGCAACATAATGATACCTCTTAGAAGTCCATGGCTTTCTTTTTAAGAAAGATATTTGCAAATGTAAAACATGCTTCAAATGGCTCTTTTATAGCGCAAAATGACAGTATATACGCGATTTAATCGTTTTCTTTTGATTGCGCAAGAAATAAAGATGAGAGAGATAAACCGATGTCAAGAACAGATAGAGAAGCTCAAGCGCAACATAATGATACCTCTTAGAAGTCCATGGCTTTCTTTTTAAGAAAGATATTTGCAAATGTAAAACATGCTTCAAATGGCTCTTTTATAGCGCAAAATGACAGTATATACGCGATTTAATCGTTTTCTTTTGATTGCGCAAGAAATAAAGATGAGAGAGATAAACCGATGTCAAGAACAGATAGAGAAGCTCAAGCGCAACATAATGATACCTCTTAGAAGTCCATGGCTTTCTTTTTAAGAAAGATATTTGCAAATGTAAAACATGCTTCAAATGGCTCTTTTATAGCGCAAAATGACAGTATATACGCGATTTAATCGTTTTCTTTTGATTGCGCAAGAAATAAAGATGAGAGAGATAAACCGATGTCAAGAACAGATAGAGAAGCTCAAGCGCAACATAATGATACCTCTTAGAAGTCCATGGCTTTCTTTTTAAGAAAGATATTTGCAAATGTAAAACATGCTTCAAATGGCTCTTTTATAGCGCAAAATGACAGTATATACGCGATTTAATCGTTTTCTTTTGATTGCGCAAGAAATAAAGATGAGAGAGATAAACCGATGTCAAGAACAGATAGAGAAGCTCAAGCGCAACATAATGATACCTCTTAGAAGTCCATGGCTTTCTTTTTAAGAAAGATATTTGCAAATGTAAAACATGCTTCAAATGGCTCTTTTATAGCGCAAAATGACAGTATATACGCGATTTAATCGTTTTCTTTTGATTGCGCAAGAAATAAAGATGAGAGAGATAAACCGATGTCAAGAACAGATAGAGAAGCTCAAGCGCAACATAATGATACCTCTTAGAAGTCCATGGCTTTCTTTTTAAGAAAGATATTTGCAAATGTAAAACATGCTTCAAATGGCTCTTTTATAGCGCAAAATGACAGTATATACGCGATTTAATCGTTTTCTTTTGATTGCGCAAGAAATAAAGATGAGAGAGATAAACCGATGTCAAGAACAGATAGAGAAGCTCAAGCGCAACATAATGATACCTCTTAGAAGTCCATGGCTTTCTTTTTAAGAAAGATATTTGCAAATGTAAAACATGCTTTTAAATGGCTCTTTTATAGCGCAAAATGACAGTATATACGCGATTTAATCGTTTTCTTTTGATTGCGCAAGAAATAAAGATGAGAGAGATAAACCGATGTCAAGAACAGATAGAGAAGCTCAAGCGCAACATAATGATACCTCTTAGAAGTCCATGGCTTTCTTTTTAAGAAAGATATTTGCAAATGTAAAACATGCTTTTAAATGGCTCTTTTATAGCGCAAAATGACAGTATATACGCGATTTAATCGTTTTCTTTTGATTGCGCAAGAAATAAAGATGAGAGAGATAAACCGATGTCAAGAACAGATAGAGAAGCTCAAGCGCAACATAATGATACCTCTTAGAAGTCCATGGCTTTCTTTTTAAGAAAGATATTTGCAAATGTAAAACATGCTTCAAATGGCTCTTTTATAGCGCAAAATGACAGTATATACGCGATTTAATCGTTTTCTTTTGATTGCGCAAGAAATAAAGATGAGAGAGATAAACCGATGTCAAGAACAGATAGAGAAGCTCAAGCGCAACATAATGATACCTCTTAGAAGTCCATGGCTTTCTTTTTAAGAAAGATATTTGCAAATGTAAAACATGCTTTTAAATGGCTCTTTTATAGCGCAAAATGACAGTATATACGCGATTTAATCGTTTTCTTTTGATTGCGCAAGAAATAAAGATGAGAGAGATAAACCGATGTCAAGAACAGATAGAGAAGCTCAAGCGCAACATAATGATACCTCTTAGAAGTCCATGGCTTTCTTTTTAAGAAAGATATTTGCAAATGTAAAACATGCTTTTAAATGGCTCTTTTATAGCGCAAAATGACAGTATATACGCGATTTAATCGTTTTCTTTTGATTGCGCAAGAAATAAAGATGAGAGAGATAAACCGATGTCAAGAACAGATAGAGAAGCTCAAGCGCAACATAATGATACCTCTTAGAAGTCCATGGCTTTCTTTTTAAGAAAGATATTTGCAAATGTAAAACATGCTTTTAAATGGCTCTTTTATAGCGCAAAATGACAGTATATACGCGATTTAATCGTTTTCTTTTGATTGCGCAAGAAATAAAGATGAGAGAGATAAACCGATGTCAAGAACAGATAGAGAAGCTCAAGCGCAACATAATGATACCTCTTAGAAGTCCATGGCTTTCTTTTTAAGAAAGATATTTGCAAATGTAAAACATGCTTTTAAATGGCTCTTTTATAGCGCAAAATGACAGTATATACGCGATTTAATCGTTTTCTTTTGATTGCGCAAGAAATAAAGATGAGAGAGATAAACCGATGTCAAGAACAGATAGAGAAGCTCAAGCGCAACATAATGATACCTCTTAGAAGTCCATGGCTTTCTTTTTAAGAAAGATATTTGCAAATGTAAAACATGCTTTTAAATGGCTCTTTTATAGCGCAAAATGACAGTATATACGCGATTTAATCGTTTTCTTTTGATTGCGCAAGAAATAAAGATGAGAGAGATAAACCGATGTCAAGAACAGATAGAGAAGCTCAAGCGCAACATAATGATACCTCTTAGAAGTCCATGGCTTTCTTTTTAAGAAAGATATTTGCAAATGTAAAACATGCTTTTAAATGGCTCTTTTATAGCGCAAAATGACAGTATATACGCGATTTAATCGTTTTCTTTTGATTGCGCAAGAAATAAAGATGAGAGAGATAAACCGATGTCAAGAACAGATAGAGAAGCTCAAGCGCAACATAATGATACCTCTTAGAAGTCCATGGCTTTCTTTTTAAGAAAGATATTTGCAAATGTAAAACATGCTTTTAAATGGCTCTTTTATAGCGCAAAATGACAGTATATACGCGATTTAATCGTTTTCTTTTGATTGCGCAAGAAATAAAGATGAGAGAGATAAACCGATGTCAAGAACAGATAGAGAAGCTCAAGCGCAACATAATGATACCTCTTAGAAGTCCATGGCTTTCTTTTTAAGAAAGATATTTGCAAATGTAAAACATGCTTTTAAATGGCTCTTTTATAGCGCAAAATGACAGTATATACGCGATTTAATCGTTTTCTTTTGATTGCGCAAGAAATAAAGATGAGAGAGATAAACCGATGTCAAGAACAGATAGAGAAGCTCAAGCGCAACATAATGATACCTCTTAGAAGTCCATGGCTTTCTTTTTAAGAAAGATATTTGCAAATGTAAAACATGCTTTTAAATGGCTCTTTTATAGCGCAAAATGACAGTATATACGCGATTTAATCGTTTTCTTTTGATTGCGCAAGAAATAAAGATGAGAGAGATAAACCGATGTCAAGAACAGATAGAGAAGCTCAAGCGCAACATAATGATACCTCTTAGAAGTCCATGGCTTTCTTTTTAAGAAAGATATTTGCAAATGTAAAACATGCTTTTAAATGGCTCTTTTATAGCGCAAAATGACAGTATATACGCGATTTAATCGTTTTCTTTTGATTGCGCAAGAAATAAAGATGAGAGAGATAAACCGATGTCAAGAACAGATAGAGAAGCTCAAGCGCAACATAATGATACCTCTTAGAAGTCCATGGCTTTCTTTTTAAGAAAGATATTTGCAAATGTAAAACATGCTTTTAAATGGCTCTTTTATAGCGCAAAATGACAGTATATACGCGATTTAATCGTTTTCTTTTGATTGCGCAAGAAATAAAGATGAGAGAGATAAACCGATGTCAAGAACAGATAGAGAAGCTCAAGCGCAACATAATGATACCTCTTAGAAGTCCATGGCTTTCTTTTTAAGAAAGATATTTGCAAATGTAAAACATGCTTTTAAATGGCTCTTTTATAGCGCAAAATGACAGTATATACGCGATTTAATCGTTTTCTTTTGATTGCGCAAGAAATAAAGATGAGAGAGATAAACCGATGTCAAGAACAGATAGAGAAGCTCAAGCGCAACATAATGATACCTCTTAGAAGTCCATGGCTTTCTTTTTAAGAAAGATATTTGCAAATGTAAAACATGCTTTTAAATGGCTCTTTTATAGCGCAAAATGACAGTATATACGCGATTTAATCGTTTTCTTTTGATTGCGCAAGAAATAAAGATGAGAGAGATAAACCGATGTCAAGAACAGATAGAGAAGCTCAAGCGCAACATAATGATACCTCTTAGAAGTCCATGGCTTTCTTTTTAAGAAAGATATTTGCAAATGTAAAACATGCTTTTAAATGGCTCTTTTATAGCGCAAAATGACAGTATATACGCGATTTAATCGTTTTCTTTTGATTGCGCAAGAAATAAAGATGAGAGAGATAAACCGATGTCAAGAACAGATAGAGAAGCTCAAGCGCAACATAATGATACCTCTTAGAAGTCCATGGCTTTCTTTTTAAGAAAGATATTTGCAAATGTAAAACATGCTTTTAAATGGCTCTTTTATAGCGCAAAATGACAGTATATACGCGATTTAATCGTTTTCTTTTGATTGCGCAAGAAATAAAGATGAGAGAGATAAACCGATGTCAAGAACAGATAGAGAAGCTCAAGCGCAACATAATGATACCTCTTAGAAGTCCATGGCTTTCTTTTTAAGAAAGATATTTGCAAATGTAAAACATGCTTTTAAATGGCTCTTTTATAGCGCAAAATGACAGTATATACGCGATTTAATCGTTTTCTTTTGATTGCGCAAGAAATAAAGATGAGAGAGATAAACCGATGTCAAGAACAGATAGAGAAGCTCAAGCGCAACATAATGATACCTCTTAGAAGTCCATGGCTTTCTTTTTAAGAAAGATATTTGCAAATGTAAAACATGCTTTCAAATGGCTCTTTTATAGCGCAAAATGACAGTATATACGCGATTTAATCGTTTTCTTTTGATTGCGCAAGAAATAAAGATGAGAGAGATAAACCGATGTCAAGAACAGATAGAGAAGCTCAAGCGCAACATAATGATACCTCTTAGAAGTCCATGGCTTTCTTTTTAAGAAAGATATTTGCAAATGTAAAACATGCTTTTAAATGGCTCTTTTATAGCGCAAAATGACAGTATATACGCGATTGAATCGTTTTCTTTTGATTGCGCAAGAAATAAAGATGAGAGAGATAAACCGATGTCAAGAACAGATAGAGAAGCTCAAGCGCAACATAATGATACCTCTTAGAAGTCCATGGCTTTCTTTTTAAGAAAGATATTTGCAAATGTAAAACATGCTTTTAAATGGCTCTTTTATAGTGCAAAATGACAGTATATACGCGATTTAATCGTTTTCTTTTGATTGCGCAAGAAATAAAGATGAGAGAGATAAACCGATGTCAAGAACAGATAGAGAAGCTCAAGCGCAACATAATGATACCTCTTAGAAGTCCATGGCTTTCTTTTTAAGAAAGATATTTGCAAATGTAAAACATGCTTTTAAATGGCTCTTTTATAGCGCAAAATGACAGTATATACGCGATTTAATCGTTTTCTTTTGATTGCGCAAGAAATAAAGATGAGAGAGATAAACCGATGTCAAGAACAGATAGAGAAGCTCAAGCGCAACATAATGATACCTCTTAGAAGTCCATGGCTTTCTTTTTAAGAAAGATATTTGCAAATGTAAAACATGCTTTTAAATGGCTCTTTTATAGCTAAAAATGACAGTATATACGCGATTGAATCGTTTTCTTTTGATTGCGCAAGAAATAAAGATGAGAGAGATAAACCGATGTCAAGAACAGATAGAGAAGCTCAAGCGCAACATAATGATACCTCTTAGAAGTCCATGGCTTTCTTTTTAAGAAAGATATTTGCAAATGTAAAACATGCTTTTAAATGGCTCTTTTATAGCGCAAAATGACAGTATATACGCGATTGAATCGTTTTCTTTTGATTGCGCAAGAAATAAAGATGAGAGAGATAAACCGATGTCAAGAACAGATAGAGAAGCTCAAGCGCAACATAATGATACCTCTTAGAAGTCCGTGGCTTTCTTTTTAAGAAAGATATTTGCAAATGTAAAACATGCTTTTAAATGGCTCTTTTATAGCGCAAAATGACAGTATATACGCGATTTAATCGTTTTCTTTTGATTGCGCAAGAAATAAAGATGAGAGAGATAAACCGATGTCAAGAACAGATAGAGAAGCTCAAGCGCAACATAATGATACCTCTTAGAAGTCCATGGCTTTCTTTTTAAGAAAGATATTTGCAAATGTAAAACATGCTTTTAAATGGCTCTTTTATAGCGCAAAATGACAGTATATACGCGATTGAATCGTTTTCTTTTGATTGCGCAAGAAATAAAGATGAGAGAGATAAACCGATGTCAAGAACAGATAGAGAAGCTCAAGCGCAACATAATGATACCTCTTAGAAGTCCATGGCTTTCTTTTTAAGAAAGATATTTGCAAATGTAAAACATGCTTTTAAATGGCTCTTTTATAGCGCAAAATGACAGTATATACGCGATTTAATCGTTTTCTTTTGATTGCGCAAGAAATAAAGATGAGAGAGATAAACCGATGTCAAGAACAGATAGAGAAGCTCAAGCGCAACATAATGATACCTCTTAGAAGTCCATGGCTTTCTTTTTAAGAAAGATATTTGCAAATGTAAAACATGCTTTTAAATGGCTCTTTTATAGCTAAAAATGACAGTATATACGCGATTGAATCGTTTTCTTTTGATTGCGCAAGAAATAAAGATGAGAGAGATAAACCGATGTCAAGAACAGATAGAGAAGCTCAAGCGCAACATAATGATACCTCTTAGAAGTCCATGGCTTTCTTTTTAAGAAAGATATTTGCAAATGTAAAACATGCTTTTAAATGGCTCTTTTATAGCGCAAAATGACAGTATATACGCGATTGAAACGTTTTCTTTTGATTGCGCAAGAAATAAAGATGAGAGAGATAAACCGATGTCAAGAACAGATAGAGAAGCTCAAGCGCAACATAATGATACCTCTTAGAAGTCCATGGCTTTCTTTTTAAGAAAGATATTTGCAAATGTAAAACATGCTTTTAAATGGCTCTTTTATAGCGCAAAATGACAGTATATACGCGATTGAATCGTTTTCTTTTGATTGCGCAAGAAATAAAGATGAGAGAGATAAACCGATGTCAAGAACAGATAGAGAAGCTCAAGCGCAACATAATGATACCTCTTAGAAGTCCGTGGCTTTCTTTTTAAGAAAGATATTTGCAAATGTAAAACATGCTTTTAAATGGCTCTTTTATAGCGCAAAATGACAGTATATACGCGATTGAATCGTTTTCTTTTGATTGCGCAAGAAATAAAGATGAGAGAGATAAACCGATGTCAAGAACAGATAGAGAAGCTCAAGCGCAACATAATGATACCTCTTAGAAGTCCATGGCTTTCTTTTTAAGAAAGATATTTGCAAATGTAAAACATGCTTTTAAATGGCTCTTTTATAGTGCAAAATGACAGTATATACGCGATTTAATCGTTTTCTTTTGATTGCGCAAGAAATAAAGATGAGAGAGATAAACCGATGTCAAGAACAGATAGAGAAGCTCAAGCGCAACATAATGATACCTCTTAGAAGTCCATGGCTTTCTTTTTAAGAAAGATATTTGCAAATGTAAAACATGCTTTTAAATGGCTCTTTTATAGTGCAAAATGACAGTATATACGCGATTTAATCGTTTTCTTTTGATTGCGCAAGAAATAAAGATGAGAGAGATAAACCGATGTCAAGAACAGATAGAGAAGCTCAAGCGCAACATATGATACCTCTTAGAAGTCCATGGCTTTCTTTTTAAGAAAGATATTTGCAAATGTAAAACATGCTTTTAAATGGCTCTTTTATAGCTAAAAATGACAGTATATACGCGATTTAATCGTTTTCTTTTGATTGCGCAAGAAATAAAGATGAGAGAGATAAACCGATGTCAAGAACAGATAGAGAAGCTCAAGCGCAACATAATGATACCTCTTAGAAGTCCATGGCTTTCTTTTTAAGAAAGATATTTGCAAATGTAAAACATGCTTTTAAATGGCTCTTTTATAGCGCAAAATGACAGTATATACGCGATTGAATCGTTTTCTTTTGATTGCGCAAGAAATAAAGATGAGAGAGATAAACCGATGTCAAGAACAGATAGAGAAGCTCAAGCGCAACATAATGATACCTCTTAGAAGTCCGTGGCTTTCTTTTTAAGAAAGATATTTGCAAATGTAAAACATGCTTTTAAATGGCTCTTTTATAGCGCAAAATGACAGTATATACGCGATTGAATCGTTTTCTTTTGATTGCGCAAGAAATAAAGATGAGAGAGATAAACCGATGTCAAGAACAGATAGAGACAGCTCAAGCGCAACATAATGATACCTCTTAGAAGTCCATGGCTTTCTTTTTAAGAAAGATATTTGCAAATGTAAAACATGCTTTTAAATGGCTCTTTTATAGCGCAAAATGACAGTATATACGCGATTTAATCGTTTTCTTTTGATTGCGCAAGAAATAAAGATGAGAGAGATAAACCGATGTCAAGAACAGATAGAGAAGCTCAAGCGCAACATAATGATACCTCTTAGAAGTCCGTGGCTTTCTTTTTAAGAAAGATATTTGCAAATGTAAAACATGCTTTTAAATGGCTCTTTTATAGCGCAAAATGACAGTATATACGCGATTGAATCGTTTTCTTTTGATTGCGCAAGAAAAAAAGATGAGAGAGATAAACCGATGTCAAGAACAGATAGAGAAGCTCAAGCGCAACATAATGATACCTCTTAGAAGTCCATGGCTTTCTTTTTAAGAAAGATATTTGCAAATGTAAAACATGCTTTTAAATGGCTCTTTTATAGCGCAAAATGACAGTATATACGCGATTGAATCGTTTTCTTTTGATTGCGCAAGAAAAAAAGATGAGAGAGATAAACCGATGTCAAGAACAGATAGAGAAGCTCAAGCGCAACATAATGATACCTCTTAGATACGCGATTTAATCGTTTTCTTTTGATTGCGCAAGAAATAAAGATGAGAGAGATAAACCGATGTCAAGAACAGATAGAGAAGCTCAAGCGCAACATAATGATACCTCTTAGAAGTCCATGGCTTTCTTTTTAAGAAAGATATTTGCAAATGTAAAACATGCTTTTAAATGGCTCTTTTATAGCGCAAAATGACAGTATATACGTGATTTAATCGTTTTCCTTTGATTGCGCAAGAAATAAAGATGAGAGAGATAAACCGATGTCAAGAACAGATAGAGAAGCTCAAGCGCAACATAATGATACCTCTTAGAAGTCCATGACTTTCTTTTTAAGAAAGATATTTGCAAATGTAAAACATGCTTTTAAATGGCTCTTTTATAGCGCAAAATGACAGTATATACGCGATTTAATCGTTTTCTTTTGATTGCGCAAGAAATAAAGATGAGAGAGATAAACCGATGTCAAGAACAGATAGAGAAGCTCAAGCGCAACGTAAATGATACCTCTTAGAAGTCCATGGCTTTCTTTTTAAGAAAGATATTTGCAAATGTAAAACATGCTTTTAAATGGCTCTTTTATAGCGCAAAATGACAGTATATACGCGATTGAATCGTTTTCTTTTGATTGCGCAAGAAATAAAGATGAGAGAGATAAACCGATGTCAAGAACAGATAGAGAAGCTCAAGCGCAACATAATGATACCTCTTAGAAGTCCATGGCTTTCTTTTTTAAGAAAGATATTTGCAAATGTAAAACATGCTTTTAAATGGCTCTTTTATAGCGCAAAATGACAGTATATACGCGATTGAATCGTTTTCTTTTGATTGCGCAAGAAATAAAGATGAGAGAGATAAACCGATGTCAAGAACAGATAGAGAAGCTCAAGCGCAACATAATGATACCTCTTCAAAGTCCGTGGCTTTCTTTTTCAGAAAGATATTTGCAAATGTAAAATATTCATCAAATGCCTCTTTTATAGCGCAAAATGACAGTATATACGCGATTGAATCGTTTTCTTTTGATTGCGCAAGAAATAAAGATGAGAGAGATAAACCGATATCAAGAACAGATAGAGAAGCTCAAGCGCAACATAATGATACCTCTTAGAAGTCCGTGGCTTTCTTTTTAAGAAAGATATTTGCAAATGTAAAACATGCTTCAAATGGCTCTTTTATATCGCAAAATGACATTATATACGCGATTTAATCGTTTTCTTTTGATTGCGCAAGAAATAAAGATGAGAGATAAACCGATGTCAGGAACAGATAGAGAAGCTCAAGCGCAACATAATGTCATTTTGCACTATAAAAGAGCCATTTGAAGCATGTTTTACATTTGCAAATATCTTTCTTAAAAAGAAAGCCATGGACTTCTAAGAGGTATCATTATGTTGCGCTTGAGCTTCTCTATCTGTTCTTGACATCGGTTTATCTCTCTCATCTTTATTTCTTGCGCAATCAAAAGAAAACGATTAAATCGCGTATATACTGTCATTTTGCGCTATAAAAGAGCCATTTAAAAGCATATTTTACATCTGCAAATATCTTTCTTAAAAAGAAAGCCACGGACTTCTAAGAGGTATCATTATGTTGCGCTTGAGCTTCTCTATCTGTTCTTGACATCGGTTTATCTCTCTCATCTTTATTTCTTGCGCAATCAAAAGAAAACGATTAAATCGTGTATATACTGTCATTTTACGCTTTAAAAGAGCCATTGGAAGCATGTTTTACATTTGCAAATATCTTTCTTAAAAAGAAAGCCATGGACTTCTAAGAAGTATCATTATTGTTGCGCTTGAGCTTCTCTATCTGTTCTTGACATAGGTTTATCTCTCTCATCTTTATTTTTTGCGCAATGTTTAAAAAACGATTAAATCGCGTATATACTGTCATTTTGCGCTGTAAAAGAGCCATTTGAAGCATGTTTTACATTTGCAAATATCTTTCTTAAAAAGAAAGCCATGGACTTCTAAGAGGTATCATTATGTTGCGCTTGAGCTTCTCTATCTGTTCTTGACATCGGTTTATCTCTCTCATCTTTATTTCTTGCGCAATGTTAAAAAAACGATTAAATCGCGCATATACTGTCATTTTGCGCTATAAAAGAGCCATTTGAAGCATGTTTTACATTTGCAAATATCTTTCTTTAAAAAAACGCCATGGACTTCTAAGAGATATCATTATGTTGCGCTTGAGCTTCTCTATCTGTTCTTGATATCGGTTTATCTCTCTCATCTTTATTTCTTGCGCAATGTTAAAAAAACGATTAAATCGCGTATATACTGTTATTTTGCGCTATAAAAGAGCCATTTGAAGCATATTTTACATTTGCAAATATCTTTCTTAAAAAGAAAGCCATGGACTTCTAATAGGTATCATTATGTTGCGCTTGAGCTTCTCTATCTGTTCTTGACATCGGTTTATCTCTCTCATCTTTATTTCTTGCGCAATGTGAAAAAAAACGATTAAATCGCGTATATACTGTCATTTTGCGCTATAAAAGAGCCATTTGAAGCATATTTTACATTTGCAAATATCTTTCTTAAAAAGAAAGCCATGGACTTCTAAGAGGTATCTTTATGTTGCGCTTGAGCTTCTCTATCTGTTCTTGACATCGGTTTATCTCTCTCATCTTTATTTCTTGCGCAATGTTGAAAACGATTAAATAGCGTATATACTTTCATTTTGCGCTATAAAAGAGCCATTTAAAGAATATTTTACATTTGCAAATATATTTCTTAAAAAGAAAGCCATGTATCATTATGTTGCGCTTGACCTTTTTTTAATGTCGGCTGCTAGAATTTTTGCACCCCGTATTCGATGAAGTATATAATAACCTACATTTCAAGTGATTTTAAGCACATTTAAAGCAAATGGGAAATTAGCAAAGAATGTATTAACCCCCACCCCCTTTTATATACTCTAGACGTTATATGCGCAAACGTTTAGGTTTCTTCTGGACATTGGTTGATATGCGCTCAAATAGACCTTTTTAATGTCGGCTGCTAGAATTTGTGCACCCCGTATTCGATGAGGTATATACAAATCTACATTTCATGTGAGTTTAACCACATTTAAAGCAAATGGGAAATTAGCAAAGAATCTATTAACCCCCACCCCCTTCTATATACTCCAGACGTTATATGCGCTATATGTTTAGGTTTGTTCTGGACATTGGTTGATATGCGCTCAAAGAAGACCTTTTTAATGTCGGCTGCTAGATTTTGTGCACCCTGTATTCGATGAGGTATATACAAATCTACATTTCATGTAAGTTTAACCACATTTAAAGCTAGTGGGAAATTAGCAAAGAATCTATTAACCCCCACCCCCTTCTATATACTCTAGGCGTTATATGCGCCATACGTTTAGGTTTGTTCTGGACATTGGTTGATATGCGCTCAAAGAAGACCTTTTTAATGTCGGCTGCTAGATTTTGTGCACCCTGTATTCGATGTGGTATATACAAATCTACATTTCATGTGAGTTTAAGCACATTTAAAGCTAGTGGGAACTAGTGGCGAATGTATTAAAGGCCAAAACCCCATTCACCGATATACTCTCGACGTTATTCGCTATTAACGAAAATATTTGTTTTGGACCATGATTGATATGCGCTCAAATAAAACCTTTTTAATGTCGGCTGCTAGATTATGTGCACCCCTCATTCGATGAGGTATATAATAATCTACATTTCATGTGAGTTTAACCACATGCTAGAATTGTACACCTTATATTCGATGAGGTATATAACAATCTACATTTCATTTGATTTTCAGTACATTTAAAGCAAATTGGAAATTAGCAACGAATGTATTAACCCCCACCCCCTTCTATATACTCGAGACGTTATATGCGCCAAACGTTTAGGTTTGTCTGGACATTAGTAGATATGCGCTCAAATAAGACCTTTTAATGTCGGCTGCTAGATTTTGTGCACCCTGTATTCGATGAGGTATATACAAATCTACATTTCATGTAAGTTTCAGCACATTTGAAGCAAATGGGAAATTAGCAAAGAATGTATTAACCCCCACCCCCTTCTATATACTCGAGACGTTATATGCGCTATACGTTTAGGTTTGTTCTGGACATTGGTTGATATGCGCTCAAATAAGACCTTTTCATTGTCGACTGCTAGAATTGTGCACCTAATATTCGATGAGGTATATAATAATTTACAATTCATGTGAGTTTCAGCACATTTAATGCATATGGAAAATTAGCAACGAATGTATTATCCCCCACCCCCTTCTATATACTCTAGACGTTATATGCGCTATACGTTTAGGTTTGTTCTGGACATTGGTTGATATACGCTCAAAGAAGACCTTTTTAATGTCGGCTGCTAGAATTTGTGCACCCCGTATTCGATGAATTATATAATAATAATCTACATTTCATGTGAGTTTAAGCACATTTAAAGCTAGTGGGAATAAGTGGCGAATGTATTAAAGCCCGAAAGCCCATTCACCGATATACTCTCCACGTTATTCGCTATTGGGCAATTCCACGGTAACGGAAGGGCACTCAGACAAGATTTTTGGATTTCAGGTTCATACTAAAAGAACTGTTTTATTAG
Source organism: Strongylocentrotus purpuratus (assembly GCF_000002235.5). Classification (NCBI taxonomy): domain Eukaryota; kingdom Metazoa; phylum Echinodermata; class Echinoidea; order Camarodonta; family Strongylocentrotidae; genus Strongylocentrotus; species Strongylocentrotus purpuratus. Next base: position 45,379,800 of record NW_022145607.1, read on the forward strand.
TATAAGATGTGAAACAGTACAGATATAATACCTATATAAGTGCCTTTAATTCTCCCCAAAAAATTGTCATTATAGTTAAGTAGTTTAAGAATGTGCATATTAATTATCTCGGTAACGGAAGGACATAAAAATGGACATGGTTTTTCCAGTTAATTAGTGTTTATCCAAACTTTGTGAAGTTGATGAAGCTTTCCACTTGACTGAAACACATTTTGTTCCCCATAGTTTAATACATACTAATAAAACATTTCTTTTAGTATGAACCTGAAGTTCAAAAATCTTGTCTGAGTGTCCTTCCGTTACCGTGGAATTGCCCTATTAACGAAAATATTTGTTCTGGACCATGGTTGATATGCGCTCAAATAAAACCTTTTTAATGTCGGCTGTTAGATTTTGTGCACCCCTCATTCGATGAGGTATATAATAATCTACATTTCATGTGAGTTTAACCACATTTAAAGCAAGTGGAAATTAGCAACGAATGTATTAACCCCCACCCCCTTCTATATACTCTAGATGTTATATGCGCTATACGTTTAGGTTTGTTGTGGACATTGGTTGAAATGCGCTAAAAAAAGACCTTTTTAATGTCAGCTGCTAGAATTTTTGCACCCCGTAGTCGATGAAGTATATATTAATCAACATTTCATGTGAGTTTAAGCACATTTAAAGCAAGTAGGAATTAGCGTCGAATGTATTAAAGGCCAAAACCCCATTCACCGATATTCTCTCCACGTTATTCGCTATTTACAAAAATATTTGTTCTGAACATTGGTTGATATGCGCTCAAATAATACCGTTTTAATGTCGGCTGCTAGAATTTGTGCACCCCGTATTCGATGATGTATATAATAATCTTTATTTCAGGTGAGTTTCGGCACATTTAAAGCAAATGGGAAATTAGCAAAGAATGTATTAACCCCCACCCCCTTCTATATACTCTAGACGTTATATGCTCCAAACGTTTAGGTTTGTTCGGGACATTGGTTGATATGCGCTCAAATAAGACCTTTTTATTGTCGGCTGCTAGAATTTTGCACCTTATATTCGATGAGGTATATAATAATCTACATTTCATGTGAGTTTAAGCACATTTAAAGCTAGTGGGAATAAGTGGCGAATGTATTAAAGCCCGAAAGCCCATTCACCGATATACTCTCCACGTTATTCGCTATTAACGAAAATATTTGTTCTGGACCATGGTTAATATGCGCTCAAATAAGACCTTTTTAATGTCGGCTGCTAGAATTTGTGCACCCCGTATTCGATGATGTATATAATAATCTACATTTCATGTGAGTTTAAGCACATTTAAAGCTAGTGGGAAATAGCGGCGAATGTATTAAAGCCCGAAAGCCCATTCACCAATATACTCTACACGTTATTCGCTATTAACGAAAATATTTGTTCTGGACCTTAGTTGATATGCGCTTAAAAATAACCTTTTTAATGTCGGCTGCTAAATTTTTTTCACCCCGTATTCGAAGAGGTATATAATAATCTACAATTCACATGAGTTTCAGCACTTTTAAAGCAAATGGGAATTAGCAACGAATGTATTAACCCCACCCCCTTCTATATACTCTAGACGTTATATGCGCAAAATGTTTAGGTTTGTGCTGGACATTGGTTGATAGGTGCTCAAATAAGACCTTTTCAATGTCCGCTGCTAGAATTTTTGCACCCCGTATTCGATGAAGTATTTAATAATCTACATTTCATGTGAGTTTAAGCACATGGGCAATTCCACGGTAACGGAATTACATTTCAGAGAAATTTGGGCTCTATTTTGATATACTGTAGACAGGTGGTTAGACCTAGGTGATTATTTATCTTTTTATTCTTTCTGTATTTTGCACCTGTTAGCAAATCAAATTAAATTTTTTTTTTCAACATTCGGAACACCCCAGGACCAAAAGTGTGTCGGTAACGGAATTACGTCAGAAAAATCAGGTTATTTTCTACACTAACTTTGAAAAGATTTCGTCTGAAATCTGCAGCCAATTGGGGGTCAAGTAATGCTAATAAAGGGAGCTTATATTGTTGACTGTCTGTCATGTGAGAGACTTTTTTAAATTTTTTATTATTGCTATGGACACACAGAATAAAGGGAAATAGAGCTTGTTAATTAAAGTTAAATTGTAACGTTTAATTTCCAATCATTTCTCATGTTTCACACACTTTGTTTTGGCTTCAGTAATAATACAGTATGTAATTAAACTTAGCTTTAACAAAATAATTCTGGATGGGTAGTTTCCCGTCTGACATCGACGCCGGTCACAGCTCGTGTCGTCCACTTGGCCCTGGCCTCCGCAGACGGCGTCTTTGCTCCACTTGGCCCCGGTAGTCGCTCCGGATTCTTGACCTCCGCAGACCGAGATACGATGGTGTGCGTCCCGATCCCAGACAAGAGCTAGTCCCCGACGAAAGCTATGGAGAACCGGGTGGCAGTTGAGCTAGCCTCTCGTCCCGACGTGGAATTACCCTCAGATATTGACTTTAATTGCCGACTAACATGACGTTCAGTCTATTATAGCTTAGGTGGTTCTCCTCGATTGCAGAAAATCCACCTTTTAATATACCCTACGGTTACTAAGTAAATTCTAAAAACATGACTACAAATATTTGGAGAGGAAATGATCTTACAAAGGAAAATACTTGTATTGAAAAGAGGCTTCCTAAATGTGTGCTAAACAACAGATAAAACATGTACACTGAATTAATGACTTCCCCAGGCCTATTCATAGGGAACAATACATCTTGGCCTGAAAAGAAAACATCTGACCTTAACATCTTCACCTGACCTTAACAAAGAACACTCCAGACCAAAGAGCGAAACAAATAAATTTCTTTCCTGACAATATCTCCCACCTTAAGATATAATTAGGGGATCTAACTTATATCCACTATAAAAACATTTATTTGAAAAGCTTTTTAAGAATAAGAATATAACATACATAACCTATTGGAAACACTAATGATTCAATTCTCTCTTTTTTTTTACAGTACATGTATGTATAAAAACCAAAGAACTATAAACCACAGCATCCAAAACCGTGTTTAAAGCAAGTTTGACTGTTATGCTATGAGTTCTGTCTCTCCATGAAAAACATGGCTCACATTTTCTTTTGAATATGATTAGGAAATCATACTCCTGGTATGAAATATGTATCATTATTTTGTTTGATCAATTTCTTTTAAAAATATAAGCATATTAAAAGACATTCAGATTGCTAAATCTATGTTTGCACTCTGAATGTACTTTTGCAGTTATTAAGCAACTTTTCTATATTCACTATAACCAAACTGTCATCTGAAATGCACTATATTGATTCATTTCTTGCATATAACATTCAACCGATAAAAACTTTTCATGCTTGTCTTGATTATGGTAAAGGTATTTTTTTGTATCCATTAAAATAAATTCATTGTTTTTTTTCTTTTTAACAAATTATTAACATCTCTTTTTTTTTTTTTTTTTTTTACATCTATGACACCGCATAAAATCATGAAGCTTGTTTCTTAAACTACGTTCACAATCTTAAAGCAACCTAACTTAATCCTAACGGCCCTAAACTAACCTATACTAATATACAACTAAGCCCTAACAGACAATGTTTCCTTAAGGTAACTAAAGCTTAACCAACGAAACATAACGGCGAACGCGATTTGCTGGTTCCTGTTTTCCTGAAAGAAATGAGAAAGCTTCATTAGTCATTTGCTATACAGCATAAACACATACAAATAAAATGGACCATTATAATTTTTGCTTGTTTGGTTATTCGCCTTTTACAACAATTTCACTATATTTTACAATAGTCTGCTCATAAGGTCAGCCCTAGTCTGAACAGCTGGTAATCTGATACCGCCCTCATCAGAACAAACGCTCTCAGCTAGACTTCAACTCATCTGAAGATTCTCTCTCCAACTTCGAATCTTCCAAACCAGTGACCTCCGGCACGACCTCCGGCGTGACCTCTATGTTAGCCCTAGGGACCCAATGGATATTAGGCTCTTTTGGTGGACGAGCCCCTCTCACATTACCAATGATTACGTCATCCAAACATCTAGGCATACACACTGCCACAACCTCTCCTTCGAAATAAGGCGAATCAACAACGATTCTTGCCAAGGGAAAACGCCTTATCGTTTCATCAATTAACCTGACTCTACATGACGACCTGTGAATTGCTCTTTCCTAACTAACGCTTCTCTCACAACACAAGTACTACAACCTGAATCTTTGTTTTTTTCCTTCTTTCACCTTCTCTTTCTGTCTTTCCTTATGTTATTCTTTGTTTTTATCATTCTATCACTTTCTCTTTCTGTCTTTCCTTATGTTATTCTTTGTTTTTCCCTTCTTTCACCTTCTCTTTCTGTCTTTCCTTATGTTATTATTTGTTTCTTCCTTCTTTCACCTTCTCTTTCTGTCTTTCCTTATGTTATTCTTTGTTTTTATCATTCTATCACTTTCTCTTTCTGTCTTTTCTTATGTTATTCTTTGTTTTTTCCTTCCTTCACTTTCTCTTTCTGTCTTTCCTTATGTTATTCTTTGTTTTTCCCTTCTTTCACCTTCTCTTTCCGTCTTTTCTTATGTTATTCTTTGTTTTTTCTTCTTTCACCTTCTCTTTCTGTCTTTCCTTATGTTATTCTTTGTTTTTTCCTTCTTTCACCTTCTCTTTCTGTCTTTCCTTATGTTATATTTTATTTTTTCCTTCCTTCTCCTTATCTTTCTGTCTTTCCTTATGTTATTCTTTGTTTTTCCCTTCTTTCACCTTCTCTTTCTGTCTTTCCTTATGTTATTCTTTGTTTCTTCCTTCGTTCACCTTCTTTTTCTGTCTTTCCTTATGTTATTCTTTGTTTTTCCCTTCTTTCACCTTCTCTTTCTGTTTTTACTTTCTGATTTACGCTGCGATGTAGCAAGATGACGTCATTCTGACGACGGGTCACTAGTTTTCTGACGAACCTCAAATCATCGATGAACGGGTTCGCAAATGTGGCCTGACGACGCCAGACGACCCGACGCATGCGCAGATCGCCGAAAAGACGTCCCATATTTGACGTCGACTATGTCGACGTGACAAACGAAAACCCCCTAATGCAAGCTGCTGTCAACTCTACGGCCTCAGATTCAATCTCACCCTCATTAGGCTCGTTATGAACAGCATCTACCCCGGGGACTTCATCACCCCCTAACAACATCATACCCTGAGCCGCCATAGACTTCAATAACAGGGGACACTCCCTCTTCATGTGATTGGGATTCCCACACATATTACACCCCTTCTTTTGGAAGGGCTTACTACCTTCCTTCGGATCTGATCGGCTTCTTTCGGATTTCTCTCCACCAAAGAAAACATGAGGTCCGTGTGCACTAACATAAACCTCTGCACACTCCACTGCCTCGTCAAACTTCGTGCATTTCCGTTCCCTGATGAACCTAGCAACCTCTCTTGGACAATCAATCAAAAATTGCTCTCGCAACATCAGATCCTCAAGAGCAGCCCTACTATTGTCTATCTTAGGTTGCGTTTATCTAGGAAATTTTTGGCTAGAATCAGGTTTCTCAAACGTCTTTCAGGCAAATTTAGAAGTAGATAAACGCAAAGCCTTTTTCAAACGTCTTTAGATATGGGCATATCAAAAGACGCAAAAAGGTGCGTTTTGTATGTGACATACAGCCAGAATCACGTTTCTGAGAGGTCGATAAACGCAAAGCTGTTTTGAACGTCACATACAAATAGGACCACACAGGTGTTGTGTACAAGCATGTGTGTGAATTTGACCTCCGAGAAACTGTCTGCTTCCCGGGTCAAAACAGCTGGGCAGACACAAGGCCTTTATTTTGAATCGTGAAGAGTAGATAAACGCGACATCCCGCAAATCACGATCGTATAGTGGGGTATGATAGTGGGGTTCGATAGTGGGGTACGATATGTACATATCTAGTGGCAAGCCTAGATAAACGCGCTCTTAGACGCACCTATCCAATTATCAAAATGACATTTCATCCGATTAGCAAACTGTTTTGGGCGTTCAAAGTTCAAAGGCCTAACAGATCTGAAACTACGCCTATACCCTCCTCAGTGAGATTATAAAATTGCATTAACTCACTCTTAACTACGGTATATTTCTGGCGATCATCTGTACTCATCCTATTCACTACATCTAAAACCTTCCCTTTCAAATTAGAGATTAGATGTAGTTCCCACACGTCATTAGGGATTTTTTGACTTTTCAGGATCATTTCAAACTTGGTAATGTAAGCATCAAATTTATCGTGGGCATCATCAAATTGACCGACAACAAGTTTAACCCCAAATAACTGAGCTACATTATTTCCTCCATCCTTACGCAACTGCGCTAACTTGAGCTCATGTTCACGCTCTCTTTCCCGGTCTTCGCGATCTCTTTCCCGATCTTCGCGTTCTCTTTCTCTTTCTACCGCCTGACAGCGTTCAGAAACGAAACTACTCAACTCGCCTCCACTAAGACCCATTTCCCTACCTAAAGTAGAAAACTCTTTAATTTGCTCGACACTAGCCATAGCGAATAAACATCGATTCCAAAACTACAAAAACCTAGGCTTTAACACCGGCAACAAATGACAACCCCTAGTGCCTTCTATAACAAGCATACTAGAATGTATCTCCCAATGAGCATACAATTAATTCAACCATGCGAAACACCGGTCCGCTTCACACCAGACAATTAACCCCTAGTGCCTTCTAACAAGCACACTAGAATTTCTCCTAACGAGAACACAAAATTCAACCATGCGAAACACCGGTCAACTTCACAACATGAACATAAAGCCTATAGGCCTAGTAGTTCAAACCTGGAATCTCTAATCGAGCAAAATACCATGCATAATGCACAACCCGCCTAAGCACTACCCTAGTCTATAGGCGTTACCAAGGGCTTAACCTTGGGGAGAATCCACTGAACTCTTGACATTATTGCTTTTATCAACCTAGCATTGATAATTTCTTTTAACCTGTATTTCAACCCCAAACATCAATTACACATCAAATTCGTATGCGGGGAAAAGAGGGGGAGAAATATCTAATTCCCTTTTTGAAATTATTTATAAGTAGCAAAGTCTCGGTGGGACCTCCAAATTGTCACGTGAGAGACTTTTTTTTATTTTTTATTATTGCTACGGACACACAGAATAAAGGGAAATAGAGCTTGTTAATTAAAGTTAAATTGTAACGTTTAATTTCCAATCATTTCTCCTGTTTCACACACTTTGTTTTGGCTTCAGTAATAATACAGTATGTAATTAAACTTATCTTTAACAAAATAATATCTGAGGGTAATTCCACGTCGGGACGAGAGGCTAGCTCAACTGCCACCCGGTTCTCCATAGCTTTCGTCGGGGGCTAGCTCTTGTCTGTGATCGGGACGCACACCATCGTATCTCAGTCTGCGGAGGTCAAGAATCCGGAGCGACTACCGGGGCCAAGTGGAGCAAAGACGCCGTCTGCGGAGGCCAGGGCCAAGTGGACGACACGAGCTGTGACCGGCGTCGATGTCAGACGGGAAACTACCCATCCAGAATTATTTTGTTAAAGCTAAGTTTATTTACATACTGTATTATTACTGAAGCCAAAACAAAGTGTGTGAAACAGGAGAAATGATTGGAAATTAAACGTTACAATTTAACTTTAATTAACAAGCTCTATTTCCCTTTATTCTGTGTGTCCGTAGCAATAATACAAAATAAAAAAAGTCTCTCACGTGACACTGTCCCATGGCAAGATTTTTTTTGGTGAAGTTGTCATGGTTTATCTATGCTGGATGGTTTTATGAAAGAAGGTAGCGGTAACGGAATTACATTAATGGTAGCGGAATTATGTCTTATGAAATAAGCTTGAAAAAAGGTGATTTTGTAAACATTATGTAGGCTTAAATTGTTGTTTAATTGTTTCAGGGGTTGCAATAATTGATTTAAACTACAAAGCAATTCATATGTGCACTTAATTTCTAAAAAACTGTTGGAAAACGCGTCTTTTATATTGTTAAATGGCAAGTAAATATGACATTTCTGAGCAAATATTGGTGTGTAGTGATTAAATTTATGTCAATATAGTTTACAACTAATTTTAGTTTGGTTTAGTTTGCAAGTAGGAACATCACACAAAGTATGACAAACTACATATATTATTGCCCATTTGCCGGTAACGGAATTACACATATACAGATCACTTTTGTGACCATACATGATGACAAACTGGTTGTGAAGTCGCCAAGACCAATTTATAGAAACAGTCAATAAACTCCACAGTATTCAATAGGAAACAAAGGATATTCAATTGTTTTATTGACTATTGTGAGGGCCTATTAACCTAGCAAATACCACATGCAATACATTATTTCAAAGCTTATTTTATGCAGGTTTGATCAAAATCGATTGAAAATTGCAACATTACAACCTGTTCGTCATGGATGGTTACATTTAAGCATTCAAACAATTCCAAAACACTTAAGTGCTACTAATAACACTGCCTACACCCAACACAGGGATCTTGGTGTAAATTAAAAACAAAACACATGAATATTTATTTATAATGATTTCAGTCCATAAAACCAACCACCAAAATCTAAACTAATTATATAAAGAGAGCTTAATATAGCTATCATTTTGTCAACAGCTTTTCAATAATATTTCACACCAGAATTTGTAAATCATTCCCCTATCTTATATTTCTGTCGAGCCAATTTTTCAACCTGCTGAGCCAATTATGCGACATTAATGTAGAGCCTTAGAGGGAGCACTGGTTATCATTCTTTTAAAATTAATTACAAACCTTGTCAGATGATTCCATACTACAATTTCAATCCACAAAAGCTAGCACCCGATTCAAAAGTAATTAATTAAGATAATGTCATCAACAGAGTTGCAATAAAATGTCAAACCTTGTAAATCATTACGCCAATTCACTAAATTGTTATCATTCTTTTATAGTTGGTTATCATTCTTTTAAAATTAATTACACACTTCATCAGTGTTCTTGAATTTGTTACATGTAACAAACTTGAGCATTGTCATCATTCTTCATTCCAAACAGTTATATTTTCTCTGAGCGTTAGCGATCTAGTCAAAGGCGCCCTGCAACCCTAATACGTAGAGTATGGGAATTAATCGTCTGCAAGAGGGCTAGTCTGCTATGGTCGTAGCCATCTAACTTCTAATAAAATACATGTTTTTTGATAGATTAGACCTTCCCCTTCAACCTCCACCTTGTCATTTGTTAACGCATTTTCTCTGAGCGCTAGCGTACCTGTACAGTAAGATACCCTGACACCTTCCCTCAGTCCCTTATATTTTACATGTTATGAGTCGGCAAAGTGACCGTCTGCAAGAAGAATAGTCCGGTACCTGCCAAAGCCTTTTTACTTTTTATTAAATATTTTTCGCTAGATTAGACCTTGCTTTTTCAACCTCCACCTACATGTAGTCATCGGCAAAGATATTTTCTCTGTGTGCTAGCGGACTGATTCAAAGTCACCCCCCCCCCCCCAATGGCCCCATCCATATAACAAAAGTGTCCGTCTGCAAGAAGACTAGTCCACTAATACCGCTATGGTCTTAGCCATCTAACTTTTAATGAATTATCCTTTTTTTTTGTTTTGGTAATTTACATGTAGACCTTGCTTTCCAACCTCCACCTAGCCGTTTTTTAGGGTGTTTTCGTGGGATATTTTCTTTGAGTGCTAGCGGACATCGTCAAAGTCACCCTGCCCCCCCCTTTCCCTTTAAAAGTCCCATACGTATAATACGTAGAGTATGGAAATTCAGTCTGCAAGAGGGCTAGTGCGCTATGGTCTTAGCTATATCTAACTTCTAATGAAATTTTTTTTTTTTTTTCGATAGATTAGATGAGATCAGTGAAGAATAAAAATCAGAAAAGGCACTGTTTAAAATCGCCATAGGTGAAATAATATGAAGTATTTCCATGCCTAAATCAAAAGGTTTCATAAGAGATGTTGGTACAATTTTAATTGCAAGTTCAGAGTGAATGAAAATAAACACATCTAAAATTCCCAGCCTAGTTTGTAGTCTTTATCCAAATTTGAAAAAAAGTTTTAAAAAAAACATTCATTGAATTTATCAAAGCCAGATCCGTAGTCTTTAGTTAGACAGTTAATATAATAAGCCAATACTTCAAAAAAAGGGGCAAAATCCATTAATTTTTTTGTAACACAGCATACATTATATGTACATGAGACAGCAGGTCCATCTCTTGACAAACATACCACTCATTACTAATGCTGCTGCCCCTTGTAATTATGTTACCAATGTAATTCCGTTACCATGTAATTCCGTTACCAGTGTTTTAATAGAAAAATAAGTAGATACTTCTGAAATTAATGTTTAGGGCTGTTGGTAGGTAGATAAAGGAAGAGAATTTGCAACTTCCAAAAATAAAGTAAGAAATAACTTTGTGAGTAAAACTTCTTTCAAATTTTGGTAACGGAATTACGCCATTTTAAGGGTAAAATTGAAAAATCTCTCACACAAAAACTTTTTTCATTTTTTGAAAATAATTTACAAATCTTGATTCCTATTTGTGATGTTGTTCAATTAGGAATAAATATAGAGGAATAAGTTTTAAATAATTGCTCCCCTCAATTTTAAGAAATTAAATCATGATCATGTAATTGTGGCCCCCAAAATAGCCCCGACTTCAAATAAATTTTTCAGAAAAACCGTAAAAGATATTTCAAAACGGTTTTAAGTTCCGTCACAAGTGATTTCTTGACCACATGGAAAATGTTAAATTATTGAAGTTGGATCAAATTAAAAATTTGGTGATTTTCCTCTTTCTCACACGGTATTGCCCACATTTAAATTCAGTGGGAACTAGCGGCGAATGTATTAGAGGCCAAAACCCCGTTCACCGATATACTCTCCACGTTATTCGCTATTAAACCAAAATATTTATTCTGGACATCGGTTGATATGCGCTCAAATAAAACATTTTTAATGTCGGCTGCTAGAATTTCTGCACCCCGTATTCGATGAGGTATATAATGATCTACATTTCATATGAGTTTCAGCACATTTAAAGCAAATGGGAAATTAGCAACGAATCTGTACTGAATAAGGAGCTTGAGATAGTCAATAAATGGCTGACACAAAATCATCTCAGGTTGAATTTATCAAAAACTCAATATATGGTTTTTGGCTCCCATAGGAAACTTACAAAATGTGGTGATATAAATCTGGCTGTTGACAACCATGAGCTGGAAAGAGTTAACACCTATAAATATCTTGGGGTTTGGATGGATGAGACATTAACCTGGCAAAAACATATTGAAGAAACAATGAAAAAGATTGGTTCCCGACTTGCACTCTTTGGTAGACTCCGAAAATACCTCACGGTTGACAGCTCTAAAGTCTTAGCTAACTCACTTATATTACCTTACTTTGACTACTGTAGCAATTCATGGTCCACATGTGCACAATATTTGAAAGACGGTTTGATAAGACAACACAAGAAAATGGCCCGGTTGATCTTAAAAGTCAATTATTCTACTCCCATTGAACAGGCATATAACAAATTAAAATGGGTTTCAATTGAAGAAAGGTGGCAATTCCATAAATGCAAAACAGTGCACAGTGTACTCCGCGGGGAAGCACCAGTTTACCTCATTGAACTTTTTGTACGTTCAGAAAGTATACATTCACACCGGACAAGAAATGCAGTGCACAATGGTGTTGTGGTGCCACTTGTCCGCACACAGGCTGGTAAAAAAGCCTTTTCCCATTGTGCTTCCGTTCTCTGGAATCGGCTGGATAGTGGTATTCGGGGCGCTGTTTCTAGGCAGTCCTTTGTTACCTCATATTGGAGAATTAGAAATCAGTAGATGGTTTGGTATAAACACAAACACATCAACAAACAAAACAAAAAAAAAAAAATCATTATGGGGTGGCGAGGGAGAGTAGTGTTCGGAGGTAGTGCCTCGGGTCCAGTTGGTTCCGGCAAGCGGAGGCATTGTGGGAGCCTTATAGGTTTTTTTTTTCTTTCTTTTTCTTCTTCTTTTTTTCTTAAAAGTTTAATATTTCGTGCAGGTCTGATGTCTTAGTAATATTTGTTGTTCTGTATTCATTTACATGTTTGTAATTTGTGTTGTACTATTGCAGGGCCCCCGAGTATAACAGTGTTTTACTCACTGATGGGGTTACCCTGGGTAAATAAAACAAAATAAATAAATAATAAATAAACCCCACCCCCTTCTATATACTCTAGACGTTATATGCGCCAAACGTTGAGGTTTGTTCTGGACATTGGTTGATACGCGCTCAAATAAGACCTTTTTAATGTCGGCTGCTAGAATATGTGCACCCCGTATTCGATGAGGTATATAATGATCTACATTTCATATGAGTTTCAGCACATTGAAAGCTAATGGGAATTAGCAACGAATGTATTAACCCCACCCCCTTCTATATACTCCAGACGTTATATGTGCTATACGTTTAGGTTTGTTCTGGACATTGGTTGATATTGCGCTCAAAGAAGACCTTTTTAATGTCGGCTGCTAGAATTTTTGCACCCCGTATTCGATAAAGTATATAATAATCTACATTTCATGTGAGTTTAAGCACATTTAAAGCTATTTGGATCTAGCGGCGAATGTATTAGATGCCAAAACCCCATTCACCGATATTCTGCCCACGTTATTCGCTAATAACTAAAATATTTGTTCTGGACCTTGGTTGATATGCGCTCAAATAAAATATTTTTAATGTCGGCTGCTAGATTTTTTGCACCCCGTATTCGATGAGGTACATAATGATCTATATTCCATATGAGTTTCAGCACATTTAAAGCAAATGGGAATTAGCAACGAATGTATTAACCCCACCCCCTTCTATATACTCTAAAGGTTATATGCGCAAAATGTTTGGGTTTGTACTAGACATTGGTTGATATGCGCTCAAAGAAGACCTTTTTAATGTCCGCTGCTAGAATTTGTGCACCCCGTATTCGATGAAGTATATAATAATCTACATTTCATGTGGGTTTAAGCACATTTAAATTCAGGGGGAAATAGCGGCGAATGTGATAGAGGCCAAAACCCCGTTCACCGATATACTCTCCACGTTATTCGCTATTAACAATTATATTTATCCTGGACATCGGTTGATATGCGCTCAAATAAGACCTTTTTAATGTCGGCTGCTAGAATTTCTGCACCCCGTATTCGATGAGGGATATAATAATCTACATTTCAATTGAGTTTAAGTACATTTAAAGCAAATGGGAATTAGCGGCGAATGTATTAACCCCCACCACCTTCTATATACTCTAGACGTTATATGCGCTATACGTTTAGGTTTCTTCTGGACATTGGTTGATATGTGCTCAAAGAAGACCTTTTTAATGTCGGCTGCTAGATTTTGTGCTCCCCGTATTCGATGAGGTACATAATGATCTATATTCCATATGAGTTTCAGCACATTTAAAGCAAATGGGAATTAGCAACGAATGTATTAACCCCACCCCCTTCTATATACTCTAGACGTTATATGCGCAAAATGTTTGGGTTTGTACTAGCCATTGGTTGATATGCGCTCAAAGAAGACCTTTTTAATGTCCGCTGCTAGAATTTGTGCACCCCGTATTCGATGAAGTATATAATAATCTACATTTCATGTGGGTTTAAGCACATTTAAATTCAGGGGGAAATAGCGGCGAATGTGATAGAGGCCAAAACCCCGTTCACCGATATACTCTCCACGTTATTCGCTATTAACAATTATATTTATCCTGGACATCGGTTGATATGCGCTCAAATAAGACCTTTTTAATGTCGGCTGCTAGAATTTCTGCACCCCGTATTCGATGAGGTATATAATAATCTACATTTCACATGAGTTTCAGCACATTTAAAGCAAATGGGAATTAGCAACGAATGTATTAACCCCACCCCCATCTATATACTCTAGACGTTATATGCGCCAAATGTTTAGGTTTTTACTAGACATTGGTTGATATGCGCTCAAATAAGACCTTTTTAATGTCCGCTGCTAGAATTTGTGCACCCCGTATTCGATGAAGTATATAATAATCCACATTTCATGTGAGTTTAAGCACATTTAAATTCAGTGGGAACTAGCGGCGAATGTGATAAAGGCCAAAACCCAATTCACCGATATACTCTCCACGTTATTCGCTATTAACGATTATATTTATTCTGGACATCTGATGATATGCGCTCAAATAAAAGATTTTTAATGTCGGCTGCTAGAATTTCTGCACCCCGTATTCGATGAGGTATATAATGATCTACATTTCATATGAGTTTCAGCACTTTTAAAGCAAATGGGAATTAGCAACGAATGTATTAACCCCACCCCCTTCTATATACTCTAGACGTTATATGCGCCAAATGTTTAGGTTTGTGCTGGACATTGGTTGATATGCGCTCAAATAAGACCTTTTTAATGTCCGCTGCTAGAATTTGTTAACATAATTTGTTCATACATTTTAAAGTCTTAATACTAAGCCAAAAATGAAAAACGGCTACATTTCTAATCCCGTACATGCAGTAAAACATTCATTTCTATTTGATTTTTTGATTTGATTTGATTTATTTCCCCTCAAATATCCACAAATTAAATGACATATATAAACCATACTATAATATAATAGAACAAATTAATTATACAAGTAACGAAATACTGACAAGTATGTTCGTAATCAAATAAGTTTACAGAGTACATTTAAGTTTGAGAATAAGACAAAATACTTTATATTGTTTGATTTAACTGAGAGGGGAAAAAAGGGAATCTCAGAAAAGCTAGGCTTGTTGAGCGAGATTCCCAGTATTCTTTATACGAAACAAGTGAAATAGGGTCCAGCATTTTTTCCCCTCATTTTCCGTTATTAATTAAGTGCTTCAGGTCGATTGGATGCTATTTTTAAATTTGAATTTGAATTTTAAAGTTTTCACCAGGTAGCCTCTTAGTCAGGTGGCTTTAATGAATTATCGTTACTTGCCGGATAAAAGCACCATTTTTTTTATCACAGGGCTCCCTTAGGACCTACTAAACGATATTAGGCTAGGATTCTAAATTATTTGGGGGCTACGAAGCGACGCTCCCGCCCCACACCCTTATATGATATTCTTGCCGGGGGCTCTTACGCTAATATCGTTCAGTAGATCCTAAGGATGCTCTGTACCAAAAATGGCATTTGTACAACAACAAATAAATGTTATATTACCTTCTAAATTATTTGGGGGCTACGAGGCCTCGCCCCCGCCCCACACCCTTATGTGATATTTTTGCTGGGGGCTCCCTTCCTAATATCGTTCAGTAGGTCCTAAGGAAGCCCTTACTAAAAATAGCATTTGTACAACAACAAATCAATGTTATACAATTATTTGGGGATCCAAAAAGACGCCCCCGCCCCCCCCCCACACCTTTAACTTGATTTTTTGTCGGGGGCTCCTAGCCTTATATCGTTAATCGTTTAGTAGGTCCTAAGGGAGCCTTGTACCAAAAATGGTGTTTTTATCCGGCAATTAACGATAATCGATAAATTTGACGCTAAGCCACCTGACTATTTATATCCCTGTGTTCTTGTTGTTGTTTTATTCTAAAATAGATGAATTTGGGCCAACTAAGTGTGCCATCCGGTGAACATATTCGTCTATATTATGATCCCCAGCCTGATGTAAAGTATGACATATGTGACCTAAAGTAATGTATATTATGGAATTTTCAAGTAAGCCTGGATAGTGATAAAATTGTTTACTGATGGCATTTTTTTGGACATGCCCAATGCGGTTAGTCTAAGGTGTGTAAAATGAATTGCTTTGTAGAATTGATTGACGTTAGACAATTCCGCTCGTCTCTGTATACCAATTCATTAAAACGCAAGCATCAGTGGTTCAGTGGTAGCATGCTCACCTGTCACGCAGGCTACCCGGGTTTGATTCCCGGCCGATCCAAGTACACTGTAGTTTTGTTTACGGTTATCAACGAAAACAACATTTTGCAAAAGTTCGACCACAATAATCGTCAGCAGTGGCGTAATGAGCAAAATCGTTTGGGAGGGCTGACAAAAATCCGCATCACCCCACTCTAACATGCAGGCCCCACTGAACGTTTTTCAAAATGGGGTCTAGGGGCAAAGCCCCGGCGGGGTTCAAGGGGCAGAGCCCCCGAAGCTCTAGCGGTATGGGCATCAGTGGCGGATCCAGGAATTTCTTACGGGGGGCACAATATGGCATGGGGTGAAATATATTATGTAGAACAATGAAGCGACAGAGCGAGGCTTTAGTGGCGAGGGAGCGGAGCGACCAAGCGGGGGTGGGTAGGAAGCATTTGCAATTTTGGAACCACATTAGACGCATTTTAAGACACTTCCTGGAGTAATTATGACGTAAAATCTGCTTTCTCCTACCCCCTCCAAGAGTAGGGATCTTTTGCAATTTGAGAACCACATTTGGCGCATTAATGTCCACCGGCACTTCCCGGAAAAAACGAGGCCTTTTGATTGGTTAGAAGTTAGAGAAAAGTGATCTGTCACGTCGTGAGACATTGTATATGCTTCGCTGCCGCACAATGCACAAAGACGGTGGTCCGGTACTTCACCAGTTGTACTTGCAAAAATTATCTCGAGTGTGTAAACTGTGTTGTTATGAGGGGCGTCACGTCGCTAGATCTTTTTTCAGTGGGAGAGGGGAAGGGTGTAGAGGCCACCGATTACCTACAAAACAAGTTACCAATTACCGACAAATATATTAATGCCAATGTCCCAATGTCTACAAATTTAACCCTGTAAACCAGGGGCCAGGAGCTAAGTTATTTTCAGTTTTCCCCTCTCGTGCGTGGAAGCTTTGATACTTCATTAAATTGTTAGAGAAAGAAGACGATCCGTTGTACCGTTCTCGACTCTTAATTCTTGTTTCGCCCCTCCCGCGCGAAGCCGGAAGCTATGACGTTTCATTAATTATTAGAGAAAGAAGACGATTCATTGTACCGTTCTTGACTCTTAATTCTTGTCTGAATTCAGCCCCCCCCCCCTCGCGCGAAGCGCGGAAGTTTTGACGTTTCAATTAATTATTACTCTTAATCCTTGTCTGAATTCGTT
This sequence comes from Strongylocentrotus purpuratus, assembly GCF_000002235.5. Classification (NCBI taxonomy): domain Eukaryota; kingdom Metazoa; phylum Echinodermata; class Echinoidea; order Camarodonta; family Strongylocentrotidae; genus Strongylocentrotus; species Strongylocentrotus purpuratus. Next base: position 45,396,917 of record NW_022145607.1, read on the forward strand.
TTCGCAAATCCCGCGCGAAACGCGGAAGCTTTCACGTTTCATTAAATTATTAGAGAAAGAAGACGATTCGTTGTATCGTGTCCTTGTCTGAATTCAGTTTTCCCCCTCCCGCGTGATGCGCGGAAGCTTTAACGCGTCATTTAAATAATACTCTTAGTCCTTGGCTGAATTCACTTCCCCCTCCCGCGTGTAGCGCGGAAGCTCTGACGTGTCATTAAATTATTAGGGAAATAAAACGATGCGTTTCATTAAAATATTACTCTCAATCCTTGTCTGAATTGAGTTTCCCCCACCCTTGCGAAGCGCGGAAACTTTGACGTTTTCACTGTTTTCGACTCTTAATCCTTGTCTGAATTCAGTTCCCCCTCCCCCGCAAAGCGCGGAAGCTTTGACATTTTATTAAATCATTAGAGAAAGATGATGATCCGTTTTACTGAATTCTACTCTTAATCTTTGTCTAAATTCAGTTTCCTCTCCCGCTCGAAGCGCGGAAGCTTTGACATTTCATCAAATTATAAGAGAAAGAAGACGATTCGTTGTACTGTTTTAGACACTGAATCCTTGTCTGAATTCAGTTCCCCCCCTCACGTGCAAAGCGCGGAAGCTTTCACGTTTCATTAAATTATCAGAGAAAGAAGACGATTCGTTGTACCGACTCTTAATCATTGTCTGAATTTTCAAAAATGTTTTTTTTGTCTGATAAAAAGTCACAGTTCGTAGGCAGAAAACAAATTGTCGGCCGACCGACATTAAACATCTCACCGACTTCAAACTTCTGCATTAATATAGTACACGAGGATCGAGCAAGAAAACCGACACAGCAACATAATTATTTATGCGTATCTTTCTTGCTCCCTCGACGTGGCGACTCCACCCAACATCCTCTTTGCTCTCTTACTCCCACCCCTCTTCTCTTAGGCTCTTACCACCCCCTCTCTCTCCTCTCTTTCACCCCCGTTTCTTTTGTTTCCTTTTCTCGTTTTTTTTCCTTTTCTCCTTTTCTTTCTTTTCTTTCTTTTCCTTTCTTTCCTCTCCTTCCTCTTTTTCTATTTTCTTTTTCTTTCTTCTCTGCTCTTTCCTTTCTTTCCTTGGTCATGGTTCAATTTTATTTGGGGGCGCTAGCCGCCCCCCTCAAACCCCCCACCAGTACGCCAGTGATCGTCAGACCATGGTTGACACATTTGAATTTTGACCTACATGTATTTGCAAAAGCTCCAAATCGCATTGTACAATCATTGAACATCATTTTCTTTCTTCTCATTGTACATCATATAACAACTACAACAGGAAGAAAAACAACAACAATTGCTTGATATTATGTTGATTTTGTTTAATGGTCATTCAGGATATTGTTCTATTTATCTTTGAAGCATCCAGAAGAATTGCATTATCTTGTCAAATTGGGAAAGTGCAGGTTAACAAAAAGAAATAAATGATTTTTAGTCTAGTTTGTAAGTGCGGGTCGTTTATTTGGCAAATCAGTACTAAAGTTGAGCAATAAATTGCCCCTCCCCAGTTACAAGACAATTACTCTCATATTGAGCTGCTTCTTTTTACCCAACATTTTTTATAGAGCTGGGTATGAGACAAGACCAAATTGTCTGAAAAACGATTTAGTGATTTCTTCTTATTTACTGACGTTTAACAGAGTTTGTATAAACATCTTGCCTCACCTTCCACTGTGTCTTTATATTAGTTGATTTGTTCAGGGAACTCTATTTCACATATCTGCAACGTTCATAATAATAGATATACATATGAAATTAAAACCTTATTTTAGCAGATTTATCAAATGTTTTTCATTAACCTGTTTTACAATTCAAATGTTTCATGAATTCATACTTCAAATCAGTTAAAAAACATCTTCAGCAAAATTAGTCAAATTATTTACCAAGTTATTATCTAACTTGCCTATATCATATCCAATTACTAAAAAAATTATATATCCAACGTGTCACATAGATACTGGATTCCAATTAAAATGGGAGGGGAGTGCCAATCGTTTGTGTCAAAGATTGTTGTCAGAAGACTCTTCTTGTTTTTTTCTGCACAAAGAATAAAGAGAACTGTTTAGCCTTCATATTTACAATAGTAATATCATCACCAGTTGATGTTTGTTGAAAATTAGAGTAATGTGTTTGATACAAACCATAACGTCAACCCACAATTTTTGAAAGGCTTTCTGCATCGTTTAAAAGTTAAAAATAAACAAAAGTTTTGGAAACTTGTATTTTTGACACATGAAATCCGGATCGTTCCAATGTCCTTGACAAAAAATATGTTTTACTTTAACAATCCCAATCTTTGTTCCCATACCTAAAATGCAATACCTGGGTATCAATTTTTTTAAAACTTATATTCTATAATATTTTTTAATTATTCATATTTGTAACCAAGTGTTTATTTACATATCTCAAGTATGACCAAGGTACAAAGTAAATCGAAGTAAAATTGGGGTATCCTAGACATTTAACATAGTTTCCCCATCTCTCTGCTATTACAATTTAACTGAAACACCAATGGAATTCCACTTTACCCTATTTAACCAATAGGAAAATACAATTTTCCATGTAGCTTTCTCATCGTCAGAATAACTTCTTATCCAAGAAAGTCGCACAGAATCGACCTTTGCCTGTACACAAACCATTCCTAAACCCTCTTCAGAAATGTATTCAAATATACATTTCTTTTTATTTTCTATTTCTTAGACCCCCATTAAAAAAGATGTAAACATCATCTTATGTTTTTACAACCAACATTATGTGGTATTGGAATAGCAGTCACCACACATGTAATTTGTGACACAACTAAAAGCTTTAATATCAAAGTTTTACCGTAATTTTTCCCCCATCATTTATTAATTGAATAATATTTACATAAAAACACTCACTCATAATGTTTACAAAAACACATCAATTATACTCATATCACAAAATGAATTATACAATTTTTTAAACATAATTATTGTTCTATCCACCTGGAACAAAGAATAAGGACATAGACAACTAGTTTTGCAATTGGCCATGGTATTTATTAGTTGTAATATAGAAACTTTCCATCGTCATTAGACTTGTGGTATAACAAATAATTCAAATTAAAATAGTGTGTTAACTTCACAATGAACAGCCGTTCTCTGGCCTGAGACACATAGCGTTCAAATAATAAAAACAAATCAACGCAGTTCTCTGGCTTGAGACACGTAGCGTTCCCTAATACAAACAAATCGACGCAGTTCTCTGGCCTGAGACACGTAGCGTTCGCATAAACACTTTATTGCCTAAAACTGAGGATAACTAAGCAAATGCCTTAATGGTCATCCTCTGCTACAAGCAAAGTGTAAACGGGGTGTAAATACTAATTGCATTAAAATGCCCCCAATTTAGATCAAAACAAATCAACGCAGTTCTCTGGCCTGAGACACGTAGCGTTCACCTAATAAAATAAAACCAAATCAACGCAGTTCTCTGGGCTGAGACACGTAGCGTTCACATGATAAAATAAAACCAAATCAACGCAGTTCTCTGGCCTGAGACACGTAGCGTTCACATAATAAAAACAAATCAACGCAGTTCTCTGGCCTGAGACACATAGCGTTACATAATAAAAACAAATCAACGCAGTTCTCTGGCCTGAGACACGTAGCGTTCACATAATAAAATAATCCCAAATCAACGCAGTTCTCTGGCCTGAGACACGTAGCGTTCACATAAACACTTTATTGCCTACACTGAGGATAACTAAATCAAAGGCCTTAATGGTCCTCCTCAGCCTACAAACCAAGTGTAAACGGGGTGCAGACAATACTAATTGCATTAAAATTTCCCATCATTGGCTCGAAGCCTGTTCTCTTGCAAACTGGTATGTTCGACCTGTGCAAATTAAAGATAAATCCGCGGTTTGGCGGTCAAAATTATAAAATTTTCTGCCTTATGACAAGTCCAGTCACGGAAGCACCCAAAGAGGTGTGAATTTACCAATTACGTATAAGTAACAACAACATGAATTGTAGAAAGTGATTACGTATAAGTAACAACAAAATGAATTATAGAAAGTGATGTACATCATAAAATTCCATTTGAAGAAACAAATACATGAAGGCAGGAATTTGACGACTTTGCCAACTAAAAACTCAAATGCGGGTGAAACCCGATCTCTCGAAAACCAGACTCTTAATAAAGGATGTTATAACCAAAATTAGACCGAATGAAAAGTTCGAGTTCTGGGAAATAAGATCGGGAAAAAGCCCCGCAAGGCCCGTGTAATCATTTTGAACGCGACCAGGCATAGCCCTTGAGAAAGTGGATTGTCGTCAAATTCCCACTACTAACTGTGTAAAGATAATCGTAAACGTGAAAAGTCACTGACCCCTTTTGGTGGAGTATGGGGATGGATGGTGGGGAAAATTTGTTAGATGTGACAACTTCGAAATACCATAGACTGAATGAGGTATTATCGTCCAAATTGGGGAGAGGAAAGAGGAGGAAAGTTGATAGCTGACCGCATGTTTACATTACGGCGACTGGTTTCTTCCCCGCCCAAGGTTTATTGCATCATCGGATTACATTCATAGCCTCCTCTCCCCCATAAATAAACTTTGTCCCAGGTAGCTGTCAATAAACTATTTTAACTTCCTCTGCGCTGGTTAAAATTAATTATTGTTCTATCCACCTGGAACAAAGAATAAGGACATAGACAACTAGTTTTGCAATTGGCCATGGTATTTATTAGTTGTAATATAGAAACTTTCCATCGTCATTAGACTTGTGGTATAACAAATAATTCAAATTAAAATAGTGTGTTAACTTCACAATGAACAGCCGTTCTCTGGCCTGAGACACATAGCGTTCAAATAATGAAAACAAATCAACGCAGTTCTCTGGCTTGAGACACGTAGCGTTCCCTAATACAAACAAATCGACGCAGTTCTCTGGCCTGAGACACGTAGCGTTCGCATAAACACTTTATTGCCTAAAACTGAGGATAACTAAGCAAATGCCTTAATGGTCATCCTCTGCTACAAGCAAAGTGTAAACGGGGTGTAAATACTAATTGCATTAAAATGCCCCCAATTTAGATCAAAACAAATCAACGCAGTTCTCTGGCCTGAGACACGTAGCGTTCACCTAATAAAATAAAACCAAATCAACGCAGTTCTCTGGGCTGAGACACGTAGCGTTCACATGATAAAATAAAACCAAATCAACGCAGTTCTCTGGCCTGAGACACGTAGCGTTCACATAATAAAAACAAATCAACGCAGTTCTCTGGCCTGAGACACATAGCGTTACATAATAAAAACAAATCAACGCAGTTCTCTGGCCTGAGACACGTAGCGTTCACATAATAAAATAATCCCAAATCAACGCAGTTCTCTGGCCTGAGACACGTAGCGTTCACATAAACACTTTATTGCCTACACTGAGGATAACTAAATCAAAGGCCTTAATGGTCCTCCTCAGCCTACAAACCAAGTGTAAACGGGGTGCAAACAATACTAATTGCATTAAAATTTCCCATCATTGGCTCGAAGCCTGTTCTCTTGCAAACTGGTATGTTCGACCTGTGCAAATTAAAGATAAATCCGCGGTTTGGCGGTCAAAATTATAAAATTTTCTGCCACACGAGACGTGGCTGCTCAGACATGGATCGCCGCCACACCGAAATCGGATGGTATGAAAAATTATCATCCTTTGCATAATTGCGAAAGGTACTATAAACGTAACAGACAACATTATGTACAATCATTCCTACTTCAGATCAAAACAGATCCGAAATTAACTTGTACTGACGAATGTTCGAAGATCAGTAGGGAGGAATTGAACGTCTGTATTCCCAAGAAAGCACCTCGTAAAAGTTCGAAATGAATAATGAAGTAAGTACCCTTGCCAGAAAGGTGCATACGGTGCGAAACAACCAGTCCTCCAAATCGGCGAATTAAAGACCGCGCAACTTGTTATTAACCCCGCTGTCTCCGTCTGGTAATTCATGTCTGTCGGCGGGTAGATGGATACCGGCCGCTTGCACCATGAAATCCCCCAGGGCCCAGATGGTGCCTCGTATGGATGTAGAATCCCTTGTCTGGCTCGATAAATCTGTAGACTCTGCAGATTCAAATAATGGAGAAAAGGGAGAACCCGCAGACAGTAACATGTTCTACATAACATTACCATAAACAAAATTACTTTTGCAATGTGTGTTATTCTTCGGAATAAACCACCCCAATTCAGTGCAATCAACATTTAGTTACTATTAGTATATAATGCATTGGATTTGGTCTGACGCCCATCACCCTACCAGTCTAAATCAAAACGTAACACAATTAAGCTGAAAAAACAACGTACTGACTAATTATAACACCCCGAAGTTTTCAAACTTCACCTGCCGGTAGTCTGATATAACCCCGGTATGCCCCAGATACCCATCTCCCCATTTTTTGAATGTGGGAGTCTGAAAAGCCCGCCATAGCAGCGGACGTAGCAGCTCCTATTCGGAATGAATGGGCCGTGTAATAGTGAGCTGGTAAACCTAAGAATGAAATACTCCTATGTAGCACCCTGTTAAAAGCTAGCCGGGTTAGGGGAGAACCATCAAATTGCCTAAAAAATGCAAACCCCTGGTCAATACCGGGAGTGGGAACGGGTTGAGGACGGGCTTCCAAATACCCAACAATTGCTTTAACGGGGCACAATGACCTACTTTCCGGAAGCAGAATGACGCACCCCTTACCCCGCTGATCCGTTTTGGAAGACCGAATTCTAACACTAACTTTGCGCTGTGGGGGATTCCCCCTGACGATTACGTCCGCCTCTAACAGGGGGATGGATCTACCCTGAGAAGTGAATTTACCAATGCGTAAAAACCCGAAAAACGCTAATAAAAAGGTTGCAGTGAAAAGTTTAGTATGATAGGACGTTTGGCATACTAATGGCAGTGTTGCGATTAATTTATGTAATAAGGGCATAGTAATGGGGCAGCGCACGTCAAGGCGAGCATGACGCCTACGGCAGCCTTCAACTAATCGCTTTATCGGAAAATTCTGAGTTATATCTTCCCTATTATGACTGCGCTCATGAAATGACAGAGCTGAAATATATGTAGAGATAGTGTTTGCTGAATAATTGGACCAGCTCATGTAAGAAATGAAAAGAGCAACCTGCTCGATAGTTGGTGGAGTAGAGGCATTACAATTAGAATTACTCCGAAACAGCTGAAAAGTTTGCCATGCCGTGTGATAAGTGCGCATAGTGTTCTGAGCTCTGGAAGAGCTTAACAAGACGGCACGCTCCCGACTAAGGGCGCGTTCATGCTTGATTTTGACGGCCAGAATCAGGCATCTGTTACGCGTTTAGTTTAAAACACGGTTGCGTCTTAGCTCACTTTTGTAGAATCACCGAAAAACGGCGATCACGATCGCCGATCGTAAACTCACAAAAAGATGCGTTTACAATTTGTAAACGCGTTTAAATGGGGTCAACGCACTGACCTCTAGTAGGTCTACGTAGCATGCGCACACAGGTTTGCGAATCCAGCTGAAGGCCACCCAAGGAGAATTGCCTGGAGAAGTGAGCATGAACACTGCACCGTGGAACTGCGATTACGATGAACGTTTACGATGAGCGTTACAAATCGCTCATTCTGCCTTCAAAATCAAGCATGAACGCAGCCTAAGCTGCTCCAGAGAGGGGTAGGAATGGGGGTCCCTTGTTGCTCGGCATTGGGGGCCAGATGTCGAAAACGGGTCATCTGAAAGCGGGACAGAGAATCGGCAATTTCATTGGTATGGCCTGGAACGTACATTGCCTTAAACCAAATGTTCCACCTTAAACACAGTACTACAAAGTGGCGAATGAGCCGCATAATTATCTTGCAGTTAGACGATTGCTTGTTAATGACGGCAACTACCGATTGATTATCAGACCAGAAAGTTACTCTCTTCCCATTTAACCGATCTCGCAGACTTACCCCTCTAGTCATGTCTATCAGCCGCCTGAGAAAGGCCCTACCTGGGCCAACCGCCTTACATACAAAATTGAGTGACCCAATTAGCGATTGTAGCTGGCGCAGTGTCAGCTTAGACTTCGTGGAAAAGCTGCGAATCATGCAACGTAGCGCTTCTAATTTATCAGCTGGAACTTTTACTTGACATAGCCTTGTATCAATCTCTAGACCCAAATATGTAATTACTCTCGTAGGGCCTTCGGTTTTCTCCAGCGCTAAGGGCACACCGAAATCATTGCACATATTTTGGAAGCAGAGCATGATGCGCTGGCATTCCTCGAATGAGGAAGCAGCAAAGAAGAAATCGTCTAAGTAATGCAGCACTTGTTCAGTAACAGCTATGCGCCGACAACAATCCTCGAGAAAGGAACTAAAGCGCTCAAACATTGCACACGAAATCGCGCAACCCATGGGCATGCACCTATCATAATAGAATTTTCCATCAATGCACATACCGAGCAAATCAAAATCAACTGGATGCACGGGCAGTAATCTAAAGGCAGACTTGATGTCAGCTTTCCCCATAAAAGACTTAAGACCAAGTTTAACAATCATGTACACCGCTTCGTCGAAACCAGTGTAAGAAACGTTGCACTCTCCCTTATCTATGCTGTCATTTACAGAAGAGCCGCGAGGGGAGGATAAGTGTTGTATTAATCGAAATTCGCCTGGTGTTCGTTTTGGAACAACACCGATGGGGGAACAACGAAAATTCGGAAATGGAATTGAAGTAAAGGGGCCTACGATTCTGCCAAGTAGCACCTCTTTTTCTATCTTTTGCATAATGATTTGATGATGAAGAATTGCAGACTTGAGATTCTTACAACTCATTTGTACACGGGTGCCTTTAAAACTCAGAGAAAAGCCGTACGTAAATCCCGAAATTAGACGTTTTGCGTCAGACTGATTGGTGTAAGAATGAAGAAAGGGTAGCATGGGCTTAAGCTTAATTGGGGTTGGGGCTAGAGCTCGGTTTGGTAGCTGCAAGTTGGGGGCGGTTGCAGGCAAAGGAGCCATGGGATGTATTTCCGCATCTATCGCATTTGTGCGCATATCTGCAGCCTCGCCCCCTACCGCACCGGCCGGAGGCGTTGAATGCGAAACAAACTTGGGCCCGCGGACTCGCGGTTGCGCTACCGTATCCGTCCCGATTAAGTGCTGAGCGCCCATTGCGGCGGGGGCCTGATAGTTGCTGTCTTGGCCGTTGAGCTCCGCGAAATTGAGATTGCCTCCCGCTGAAGGGACGAAAATTCTCCCTGCTGTCCGGCCGCGCGTAGGCAGTGGCGACTAGTAGCCACAGCTCCGCGTCTACTACGGCCCATGAACGCTCCGGCTGCCGCGCTTGCCGCAGGCGGAACTGTAGATCGTAGTCGCACCAATTATAGCCGCAGCTAGCGGCAGTGCGCACAATACTGACATATTTTAACAGTTCCCGTACCCGACATGTGTGTCGTTCGGCATAAACCGAAACAAAACTAGCATGGCACTAGTCCACTGTGGTATGCCTGTAATGGCTGTTTTTCGGTTTGGCGCCCGCAGCTGAAAATTAGCGCTCGCAGGGGAAAAAGTTAGAGTTAACCCCTCGTCGACGGAAGGATCGGACATGGATGGCGATAGTAAAGCGCCTAAGTCAATGAACTCCCCCCGCCAAATTTTTTCCTTCAATGTGACGGCAATTGATGACCCGAGATCATCGCCTACGCCAGCCAACATTTGGGGCTGTCCAGGGACGGGAAAACCTGTCCCTGGAGTAAAAGCAGTTGGCACCCCTGTGGACGTCACTGGCGCAGGTGAAACCAGCGCTTCACTGGTAAACATGCTGGGATTTGTATCAAAATCGTCAATTGCCATTACTGGCCATGACTCACCGTTGACGCCGCCGTCTTGCACTCCGGGCTCTTCGTTGATCGTGGGCTCCTGGATACGGGCGGGGACGACGGGTAGTGCATCGTCGTTGCTGGCACTGGCAGCTGGCAGGGGGAATTGGGCAGGGGACGTAGCCTTCGATGCCCTCCTCTTCCTTGGCTTGGCCATTGCTGTCGTCTTCGTCGCAGCCTTTGATGTCACCCTCTGATTTGTCTTCTTCGTCGATTTAGGCATCTTAGAAATTATTTTGTATCAAAATGAAGCCTAACTAACACGCTTGTAAACCTCGACGTATTGTTTAACTCAAATGAGGCAACGTGAAAGGAAGGTAAGAATGTCAATCAGGAGCTGAAACTTATTAAAGTCAGAAGCACAGTAGTTCAACTATATTCGACGAAATTACGTAAAAACTGAACTGACTGCTAACGCGGGCGAATATTGAGCAAAAAACCACGAAGGAAGAGTGAAAATTTGTTAGATGTGACAACTTCGAAATACCATAGACTGAATGAGGTATTATCGTCCAAATTGGGGAGAGGAAAGAGGAGGAAAGTTGATAGCTGACCGCATGTTTACATTACGGCGACTGGTTTCTTCCCCGCCCAAGGTTTATTGCATCATCGGATTACATTCATAGCCTCCTCTCCCCCATAAATAAACTTTGTCCCAGGTAGCTGTCAATAAACTATTTTAACTTCCTCTGCGCTGGTTAAAATTAATTAACATTCTATTTCCAAAGATAATACTTTTCAACATTTGCCCTCCTTAATATTTCCTTTAAATAAATTCGAATATGTTTGCAAAATTACATTTTCTCTGTTGTGTGCATAAAACATAAGAAGCTAAATTAATTAACAGATGAAACAAAATTACATATTTTGATTTTCAGCGTAATATGTTGAATTAGACATACTTCACATATCGAAGATAACTTTAGCTTTTTTAATTTCACCATCCCAATGTATGGCCTCACTTTTTATATACTTTTACCTACATTAATACCCAGACATTTTACTGGCTCAGCCAATAAATGTATCCCATTCCATTCCATTTTTTAGGTCTTGCATTAAATATATGATTTCAAATTGTTCGCAGTCAATAGTAATACCAGAACAAATACTTAAGGGTACTATGTTCCATTTACAGGCCAAAAAAGTGTAAAGGTAAAATTCCAACGGCATTTGTAAGATAATACTGATTTAGAAATTCCCTCAAAACGAGAGGGCTTGAAAATGTCTTTTAGTGGAACACTAACGAACGATAGTTGTCGAATCGACTTAAATGAGTGCAATCATTTTAGTAATAGTCTTATTGTCAGACCCTTGTACCGAATAGTCGTACGTGTTGAGCTGCGCAAAGATTCAATCAGTTTAATTTTGGTCATTACAAGAAGTAGTTATTTGATGTAGACAAAAGTTCATGTACCTTTACAGCTCATTTTATGTATGTTATTACCAAAGGTTTTAAAAAAAAGTCAGTCAGTCACTCATTAGTGTCTGACAGTGAAGTCTAGAAAGTAAATGGGTTTCCTTGCATAATTTGAATAATAGGACACTGCTAACATATACATTTTACAGATAGGACATACGTGACATTTTCATAATTCCTGCAAAGTTCTACAGAATTTGATGTTGGCTGCAAATGGGACATAGTACCAAGTAAGCTCCCTCATAACAATATCTGCTGACCGTAAGGAATAACAAAAAAACAATAGTATAGTATCGTCCGCAAAACATTATAATTTTTGTTTCTACTGTCCACATTTCCTTGACCTGAAATTTTTTATACCACATAAACCTTCGTTTTGTTTTATCCCCTAAGTTAATACTACTAAAAAAGGAGAGAGAGGACACCTTTGCGTCACCCCTTTCTGATTAAAAAAACCAAAAACATTATGTAGTATTTGAATAGCAGTCGCCACATAAGTAATTTGTGACACAACTAAAAGCTTTAAAACAAAATTTTACCGTAATACTTTGTTCCCAATCATTTAATCATTGAATAATATTTACATAAAACACAATCAATTATATCACAAAACCCTTTTTTTTTTTTTTTTCTTTTTTTTTTCACATAGGCCTAATTTACATATTTTTTTCCAGAGGTGATACTTTTCAACATCTGCCCTCCATAACATTTTCCTTTAAAGACATTTAGAATATGCTTGTAAAATTACATTTTCTCTTTTGTGTATATAAAACATAAGAAGCAAAAGTAATTAATATATTTTTAAAAGCTGCATATTTTGATTTCTCCAAAGCATCGTATGGCGTGATGTTTCAATGGTATTACAATCTTCACATACATAATCATTTTGAAATTTCCATTTATATCAATTACATTTTGACGGTAAAAACATATGCAAAAGTTTAAAATTAAATTGTTTGATTCTGTTATCCATGGCTTATACACCACTCAGATAAACCTACTACATTTATGCAAGGAACACAGAACACGAGGCCATACTCTGAAACTAGAGAAGACATTTGCACATCTCGACATCAGGAAATTCTTTTTCTCGAATAGAGTAGTGGACACATGGAATAGCCTATCTGAAGAAGTAGTTAATGCCCCATCTGTAAATGCCTTCAAAAAAAAACTCGATAACTATTGGAAGAAATCACCTTCAGTATATGACTTTGAAAGTTAATAGAAGAATGCAGAACTATTCCACCCTCCACACACACACCTCGACACGAAACCACAACAAACAGAAGTATTGATGCAAAGGAATTCAAACGATCGATGAACAGGCTCTGTCCTACCAACATCGATGGATTAAAGTAAAGTAAAGTAAAGTAAGTTATCACGTATAGCATTAAACTTAAAAAAATCAATACTAGATTCCAATTAAAATTGAAGGGCATTGCTAAACAATAAACTTTTTCTTTTTTTTCTGCACAAAGAATTAGTAGATCTTTAAAATATCAATATCACCACCCATTGATATTTGTATGCATTTAGAGTGACGTAATTGTAACAAACCAATACGTAGGTAATCATCCCACACTTTTGGAAAGGCTTTCTTCACCTTTGAAAAGTTGAAGAAAACAAAACAGTTTTGGGAACTTATATTTTGGACACATGATATCCACATCGTTCCAATGCCCTTGATCAAATATATGTTTTACTTTAAAAATCCCAATTTGTTCCCATAACTTAAAATGCAATGTATGGTTATCAAAAGTAGTTTACTATTATTCAATAATATTTTATTGTCAATATTTGTAACAAAGTGCATATTTACATATCTCAACTATGACCAAGATACAAAGTAAATCAATTATAATGATAACAAAGAAAAAAACAGATGAACTATACTTATATCACAAACTCAATTGTACGTAACATAATTTCCTTTTTTCCAGAGTTAGGCCTATCAATTTTAACCTCTGCCCTCCACAATATTTCCTTTGCTTAAATTTGGAATATGTATGAAAAATTACATTTTCTCTTTTGTGTATATAAAACATGAAAGACAAATTAATTAATAGATATTTAAAAATTACATATTTGTATTTTCACCGTAATGAATTACATTTTCCCCACATATCTAAGATAACTTTCCTATCCCAATTTTAAGCCACAACTTTATTATTTATTTTTACTTAGATATATCCCCAGACATTTTACTGGCTCGATCAGCCGATAAATGTATCCCATTTCATACAATTCTTTTAAAATCTTACACTAAATATATAACATGCATTGTATTCATAATCTTGACACATATTTGTATATATTGATTCTATATAGGTTTTCTTATATTCTATATAACATTCCTTCTTTCTGTTACAATCAATAGAATATTTCACACTGTATTCTCTATTTTTTTTATTTTACACAATTCCCACTGTATTAGCAAATCTAAACCACTAATTTTACATTAGTTGAAAGTATTTTCTTATTTATTCATTTATTTCTGATATTTGTACAGGGTAGCTTATGTTCACCTATACGGGTGGTCTTCCGTGAGGCAAATTATTAAATGTCCTCTTAATGATACTATCGTATTACATATATAGACGGTAATTAGTTATCAGGTGATTGAACTATAATCATTACTGTATAAGACAGGAGAAAGACAATTTTGGCTCAAAATAGTCCAAACTCCAGATATCATAATCGCAATATACATATTTACAAAGCATATCTACAAAGTACATGTAATAGTAACAAACGTTGATTGGAATTAATATAGCATTTGAATATACAAACTATAGTGAACAATTTAACATACCAATATCTTTCATGCTGATAGTGAATGATGTCATTCATTCAATTTGAAAAGTTTCATGCCATCCTAAATTATGAGATCTATGAAGCAAGGTCCATCAAGTACGAGGATGGATATAAGTACTGGACATACAGCTGTATTTTATTGTAAACGCATCATAAACCAATGATAAATACGTTGGAATACAATGAGAATTAAGAATTTAAAATTAATCACGGCGAAACGGAAAAGAAACCCCTCGGCATTCTCTTTTATTGGGAACGGACATTACAAGAGTGTTTGAACATGTATTTAAAAGTGCTCACAGAGGGGGCCTTGTTTTTCTTCAATGATCTGTCAAATTGATTCCATGCTATTAATGAAGACACTAGGGGGCTATGTTTAAAGCATTCTGTTTTATTCGTTGGCATAGAAGGTAAACCTCCATCTTCCTGCCTCCGTATTCTCTATGAAAAGGTAAGTTACACACAATAATAAGTGTTTCCAGCATTTAAAGAGGTAACAAAATGAATTGACAGAAATAAAACTATCCAACGTAAACATCGGTGGTTCAGTGGAGGAATGCCTGCCTGTTACGCAAGCGATAGAGTTCGATTCCCGGCCGATGCCAGTAGTTTTCAGTTTTAAAAGGACGCGTTCTCACTTTTTACGTGGGATATCTAGATTTTTAAAACCATTTACATACGTGTTGATATTGATGGCTAAAATTCCCCCTTTTTTCTATTTATAATCATGAAAACCGGTTATTTGCTAGTATCCAAAGTGTGCTTCCTGTAATATTGACGATATTCTATGTTGACGCCTCTCTTTTTTTCTTCTTTTCTACGCGGGGATAATTCCTCTCATACCAACTCAGTAGTTCAACGAATTGCTCATCAAGTTCTTACTGATTAATGTTCAGACGAACGAATAATTTCAACAGACGGTATTTTAAACGTTATTTCTGTCTCTGTTTTCGTTGCTTTGAAAATCATTTTGAAGTTTGTGACGGTGTTCGCGCCGCTCCCATTGTAATCCTTTCAGCATTTATATTTCCTATTTGCTTAAATTCTTCAAATTGAGAGCTTCTTCAACGCATCTACTAGCGAGAGGACGTCCCATATGCCAAGACCGAATTCTTCTTTCAGAGACGTCAGGCAAAATTCTGGAGCCAGATTTAGCAGCTGCTTGATCTGCTTCAAGCGGGTGCCATCTACTTTCTTGAAACTATCCTTGCTCGTATCAACGCCATGCGATCTCAGCCATTCTCCCGCTTCTTCTTCATCCCATGTGACAAGATCTACCGCTTTCTGTGGGCGGGAATTCCCCCCGTCTTCATTGCCTGTTGGTTTGTCATCTTTGATTCCTCCACTGCAGTCTACGTCATCTTCCGCTGTTCCACCCCCTTGCCTTTGAGCATGGGCTGTTGGATTGCTTGCACCTACAGGCATGATAGGAGTAAGATACAGTCGTGAAGAGTTATATAATTTTATAGGTTAGGGCATACTAGAGGAACTCATGCGGAATCCCTTTCACTCATGTGATTTAGACAAGTTTTTATTATAGATGGGGGACGAAAATCAGTGTTTAAATGTTTCGTCAATCAATTAGAATATTCTTAGACCATTCTCTTTCTGCAAAGAAAGAAAGATATTTGTATATCGGATGTACATATTCATTTTCTAGTGCATTTTGTTTACAGAAACTGTATGGAAAAACACACTGCGGGTAGGACGCATACAGAAGAGTTCCAAAAGAAGGCTTACCTGTGACCTGATCAAGCAACGGCACGACCAGATCTAGTTTCTCACGTTTGCCTCTATCGCTTAGCTCAGAGACCAGATCGGGTAGGCACTGTTTCATGCGATCGTCTGAAAACATAGGGTAATACTTCTTCATTCCCATGAGGGCACCGAGCCAGTCCTCTGGTGTGAATTGATCTTGAAGCATCAGGGGAATTATGTCTTTCTTTAGGGTGTAGGCGTAAGTCGCTTCTGATAGATACACGTATAACATCAAACAAAAGAAACAGCACAGTCAAGGTAAAGTACAGGAATATCTAAGTGGGGGATCCAGATTGGGAGGGGGGACTTGGGAGGCTCAAGCTCACCCCCATCTTTTTCAAGCTTCCCACACATTTTTCTTCATTAAGAATGACTTTAAGTGAGGCACACGTAGAAAACGAATTCAAGAACCCATGAAGCCCCCTCCCCCTTCTCGAAGACCACATCCTAAATAATTCTTACAGAACCACGCCTGTTCTCTAGTAACGAACGAAAAAAGTTTATCCCTTTCCAAATAGCAAAAAGAAAAGATGAAGAAAGAGAAAGAAAAAGGAAAAGATGGCCTCTATAGGAAGTAACATGAAGAGATGATGATACTGACGACCCAAACCCCTTCCAATATTCGATGGCCTTTCTCTTCTGAAATGTATCCTCCTAGTTGGTCTGATGCCCCCTTCCGTTCCTTATTGCTCAGTCACACATTTGCGTATTTGGCTTGCGTAATGCTGCGTATTTATGGCAAGCCGTTTAACACTTATTCCTATTTCTTGATACCAAGTATTATCATTGCCTTATAACAGAAAATAATTTCTTGAAATCAAGAATTCATTTCTTGACATGAAGAAATAGGAACTAATTTTAAACGGCTTGCCATGAATACACAGCAATACGCAAGCCAGATACGCAAAGGTGTCACTGAGGCATGAGTATAAAAAAGGGTGCCCCTCCATGGCTGGACCTACGCTTCGCCACTAACCGTTAAATGTGTGTTTTATTTGTTCTCACCTGTACGACAGTGTTGACTTTCTTTGAATTTATGACTCATGCAAACCAGTACGACCGAAGCTCTCTGGACTGCCTTGGCCATGGAATCCAGTATGTCACCTTCTGTTAATAAATACCAAAGACATGAAAGAGGATTATGTGTAGGCCTACAAAACGAAGAGGGAAAAGACAGACATGTGGTTTATTTAATATAAAAATGAAATAACATGTTAACATGCAGTGGCAGAGATACAATAACTTGGGTGACAATGACTTCGGAGGTAAGCGCTTTATAAGCATCGTTTTTTGTATTATTATTTTTATGCCCATCTCATGATGAAAGGAAAGAGTAAGAACACGAATGAAGATGGTTCATCCCCCAAACCGTCCCCTTTCATATAAAGTTCTTGTTTTCTTGAATTTCACCTACCTGCATGTAATAAGTCCGCCGTACCTCCCCTTCCCTGACATCACTGCCATCATTCCTTAATTTAATGGTTATATAGACCCACGCTACAAAACTGAACTAGAAAAATAAATAAAAAGAGGTGAATGAAAGAAAGGAGAATGAAAGAAAGTGATAGTGGTCAAATGAGAAATTGATTAATGAAAAGAATAGTACG
>NW_022145607.1:45414887-45459503 GCF_000002235.5 Strongylocentrotus purpuratus
TTTGCAAATATCTTTCTTAAAAAGAAAGCCATGGACTTCTAAGAGGATCATTATGTTGCGCTTGAGTTCTCTATCTGTCTTGACATCGGTTTATCTCTCTCATCTTTATTTCTTGCGCAATCAAAAGAAAACGATTAAATCGCGTATATGCTGTCATTTTGCGCTATAAAAGAGCATTTAAAAGCATGTTTTACATTTGCAAATATCTTTTAAAAAGAAAGCACATGGACTTCTAAGAGGTATCATTATGTTGCGCTTGAGCTTCTCTATCTGTTCTTGACATCGGTTTATCTCTTCATCTTTATTTCTTGCGCAATCAAAAGAAAACGATTAAATCGCGTATATGCTGTCATTTTGCGCTATAAAAGAGCCATTTAAAAGCATGTTTTACATTTGCAAATATCTTCTTAAAAAGAAAGCCATGGACTTCTAAGAGGTATCATTATGTTGCGCTTGAGCTTCTCTATCTGGTCTTGACATCGGTTTATCTCTCTCATCTTTATTTCTTGCGCAATCAAAGAAAACGATAAATCGCGTATATGCTGTCATTTTGCGCTATAAAAGTGCCATTAAAAGCATGTTTTACATTTGCAAATATCTTTCTTAAAAAGAAGCCATGGACTTCTAAGAGGTATCATTATGTTGCGCTTGAGCTTCTCTATCTGTTCTTGACATCGGTTTATCTCTATCATCTTTATTTCTTGCGCAATCAAAAGAAAACGATTAAATCGCGTATATGCTGTCATTTTGCGCTATAAAAGTGCCATTTAAAAAGCATGTTTTACATTTGCAAATATCTTTCTTAAAAAAGAAAGCCATGGACTTCTAAGAGGTATCATTATGTTGCGCTTGAGCTTCTCTATCTGTTCTTGACATCGGTTTATCTCTCTCATCTTTATTTCTTGCGCAATCAAAAGAAAAAGATTAAATCGCGTATATGCTGTCATTTTGCGCTATAAAAGAGCCATTTAAAAGCATGTTTTACATTTGCAAATATCTTCTTAAAAAAGAAAGCCATGGACTTCAAGAGGTATCATTATGTTGCGCTTGAGCTTCTCTATCTGTTCTTGACATCGGTTTATCTCTCTCATTTATTTCTTGCGCAATCAAAAGAAAACGATTAAATCGCGTATATGCTGTCATTTTGCGCTATAAAAGAGCCATTTAAAAGCATGTTTTACATTTGCAAAATATCTTTCTTAAAAGAAAGCCATGGACTTCTAAGAGGTATCATTATGTTGCGCTTGAGCTTCTCTATCTGTTCTTGACATCGGTTATCCTCTTCATCTTATTTCTTGCGCAATCAAAGAAAACGATTAAATCGCGTATATGCTGTCATTTTGCGCTATAAAAGAGCCATTAAAAGCATGTTTTACATTTGCAAATATCTTTCTTAAAAAGAAAGCCATGGACTTCTAAGAGGTATCATTATGTTGCGCTTGAGCTTCTTCTATCTGTTCTCGACATCGGTTTTATCTCTCATCATTTTTTCTTGCGCAATCAAAAGAAAACGATTAATCGCGTATATGCTGTCATTTTGCGCTATAAAAGAGCCATTTAAAAGCATGTTTTACATTTGCAAATATCTTTCTTAAAAAGAAAGCCATGGACTTCTAAGAGGTATCATTATGTTGCGCTTGAGCTTCTCTATCTGTTCTTGACATCGGTTATCTCTCTCATCTTTATTTCTTGCGCAATCAAAAGAAAACGATTAAATCGCGTATATGCTGTCATTTTGCGCTATAAAAGAGCCATTAAAAGCATGTTTTACATTTGCAAATATCTTCTTAAAAAGAAAGCCATGGACTTCTAAGAGGTATCATTATGTTGCGCTTGAGCTTCTCTATCTGTCTTGACATCGGTTTATCTCTCTCATCTTTATTTCTGCGCAATCAAAAGAAAACGATTAAATCGCGTATATGCTGTCATTTTGCGCTATAAAAAGAGCCATTAAAAAGCATGTTTACATTGCAAATATCTTTCTTAAAAAGGAAAGCCCATGGACTTCTAAGAGGTATCATTATGTTGCGCTGAGCTTCTCTATCTGTTCTTGACATCGTTTATCTCTCTCATCTTTATTTCTTGCGCAATCAAAGAAAACGATTAAATGCGTATATGCTGTCATTTTGCGCTATAAAAGAGCCATTTAAAAGCATGTTTTACATTTGCAAATATCTTTCTTAAAAAGAAAGCCATGGACTTCTAAGAGGTATCATTATGTTGCGCTGAGCTTCTCTATCGTTCTTGACATCGGTTATCTCTCTCATCTTTATTTCTTGCGCAATCAAAAAGAAAACGATTAAATCGCGGATATGCTGTCATTTGCGCTATAAAAGAGCCATTAAAGCATGTTTACATTTGCAAATATCTTTTAAAAAGAAAGCCATGGACTTCTAAGAGGTATCATTATGTGCGCTGAGCTTCTCTATCTGTTCCTGACATCGGTTTATCTCTCTCATTTATTCTTGCGCAATCAAAAGAAAACGATTAAATCGCGTATATGCTGTCATTTGCGCTATAAAAGAGCCATTAAAAAGCATGTTTACATTTGCAAATATCTTTCTTAAAAAGAAAGCCATGGACTTCTAAGAGGTATCATTATGTTGCGCTTGAGCTTCTCTATCTGTTCTTGACATCGGTTTATCTCTCTCATCTTATTTCTTGCGCAATCAAAAGAAAACGATTAAATCGCGTATATGCTGTCATTTTGCGCTATAAAAGAGCCATTTAAAAGCATGTTTACATTTGCAAATATCTTTTAAAAAAAGAAAGCCATGGACTTCTAAGAGGTATCATTATGTTGCGCTTGAGCTTCTCTATCTGTTCTTGACATCGGTTATCTCTCTCATCTTATTTCTTGCGCAATCAAAAGAAAACGATAAATCGCGTATATGCTGTCATTTTGCGCTATAAAAGAGCCATTTAAAAGCATGTTTTACATTTGCAAATATCTTTCTTAAAAAGAAAGCCATGGACTTCTAAGAGGTATCATTATGTTGCGCTTGAGCTTCTCTATCTGTTCTTGACATCGGTTTATCTCTCTCATCTTATTTCTTGCGCAATCAAAAGAAAACGATTAAATCGCGTATATGCTGTCATTTTGCGCTATAAAAGAGCCATTTAAAAGCATGTTTTACATTTGCAAATATCTTTCTTAAAAAGAAAGCCATGGACTTCTAAGAGGTATCATTATGTTGCGCTTGAGCTTCTCTATCTGTTCTTGACATCGGTTTATCTCTCTCATCTTTATTTTTGCGCGCAATCCAAAGAAAACGATTAAATCGCGTATATGCTGTCATTTTGCGCTATAAAAGAGCCATTTAAAAGCATGTTTTACATTTGCAAATATCTTTCTTAAAAAGAAAGCCATGGACTTCTAAGAGGTATCATTATGTTGCGCTTGAGCTTCTCTATCTGTTCTTGACATCGGTTTATCTCTCTCATCTTTATTTCTTGCGCAATCAAAAGAAAACGATTAAATCGCGTATATGCTGTCATTTTGCGCTATAAAAGAGCCATTTAAAAGCATGTTTTACATTTGCAAATATCTTTCTTAAAAAGAAAGCCATGGACTTCTAAGAGGTATCATTATGTTGCGCTTGAGCTTCTCTATCTGTTCTTGACATCGGTTTATCTCTCTCATCTTTATTTCTTGCGCAATCAAAAGAAAACGATTAAATCGCGTATATGCTGTCATTTTGCGCTATAAAAGAGCCATTTAAAAGCATGTTTTACATTTGCAAATATCTTTCTTAAAAAGAAAGCCATGGACTTCTAAGAGGTATCATTATGTTGCGCTTGAGCTTCTCTATCTGTTCTTGACATCGGTTTATCTCTCTCATCTTTATTTCTTGCGCAATCAAAAGAAAACGATTAAATCGCGTATATGCTGTCATTTTGCGCTATAAAAGAGCCATTTAAAAGCATGTTTTACATTTGCAAATATCTTCTTAAAAAGAAAGCCATGGACTTCTAAGAGGTATCATTATGTTGCGCTTGAGCTTCTCTATCTGTTCTTGACATCGGTTTATCTCTCTCATCTTTATTTCTTGCGCAATCAAAAGAAAACGATTAAATCGCGTATATGCTGTCATTTTGCGCTATAAAAGAGCCATTTAAAAGCATGTTTTACATTTGCAAATATCTTTCTTAAAAAGAAAGCCATGGACTTCTAAGAGGTATCATTATGTTGCGCTTGAGCTTCTCTATCTGTTCTTGACATCGGTTTATCTCTCTCATCTTTATTTCTTGCGCAATCAAAAGAAAACGATTAAATCGCGTATATGCTGTCATTTTGCGCTATAAAAGAGCCATTTAAAAGCATGTTTTACATTTGCAAATATCTTTCTTAAAAAGAAAGCCATGGACTTCTAAGAGGTATCATTATGTTGCGCTTGAGCTTCTCTATCTGTTCTTGACATCGGTTATCTCTCTCATCTTTATTTCTTGCGCAATCAAAAGAAAACGATTAAATCGCGTATATGCTGTCATTTTGCGCTATAAAAGAGCCATTTAAAAGCATGTTTTACATTTGCAAATATCTTTCTTAAAAAGAAAGCCATGGACTTCTAAGAGGTATCATTATGTTGCGCTTGAGCTTCTCTATCTGTTCTTGACATCGGTTTATCTCTCTCATCTTTATTTCTTGCGCAATCAAAAGAAAACGATTAAATCGCGTATATGCTGTCATTTTGCGCTATAAAAGAGCCATTTAAAAGCATGTTTTACATTTGCAAATATCTTTCTTAAAAAGAAAGCCATGGACTTCTAAGAGGTATCATTATGTTGCGCTTGAGCTTCTCTATCTGTTCTTGACATCGGTTTATCTCTCTCATCTTTATTTCTTGCGCAATCAAAAGAAAACGATTAAATCGCGTATATGCTGTCATTTTGCGCTATAAAAGAGCCATTTAAAAGCATGTTTTACATTTGCAAATATCTTTCTTAAAAAGAAAGCCATGGACTTCTAAGAGGTATCATTATGTTGCGCTTGAGCTTCTCTATCTGTTCTTGACATCGGTTTATCTCTCTCATCTTTATTTCTTGCGCAATCAAAAGAAAACGATTAAATCGCGTATATGCTGTCATTTTGCGCTATAAAAGAGCCATTTAAAAGCATGTTTTACATTTGCAAATATCTTTCTTAAAAAGAAAGCCATGGACTTCTAAGAGGTATCATTATGTTGCGCTTGAGCTTCTCTATCTGTTCTTGACATCGGTTTATCTCTCTCATCTTTATTTCTTGCGCAATCAAAAGAAAACGATTAAATCGCGTATATGCTGTCATTTTGCGCTATAAAAGAGCCATTTAAAAGCATGTTTTACATTTGCAAATATCTTTCTTAAAAAGAAAGCCATGGACTTCTAAGAGGTATCATTATGTTGCGCTTGAGCTTCTCTATCTGTTCTTGACATCGGTTTATCTCTCTCATCTTTATTTCTTGCGCAATCAAAAGAAAACGATTAAATCGCGTATATGCTGTCATTTTGCGCTATAAAAGAGCCATTTAAAAGCATGTTTTACATTTGCAAATATCTTTCTTAAAAAGAAAGCCATGGACTTCTAAGAGGTATCATTATGTTGCGCTTGAGCTTCTCTATCTGTTCTTGACATCGGTTTATCTCTCTCATCTTTATTTCTTGCGCAATCAAAAGAAAACGATTAAATCGCGTATATGCTGTCATTTTGCGCTATAAAAGAGCCATTTAAAAGCATGTTTTACATTTGCAAATATCTTTCTTAAAAAGAAAGCCATGGACTTCTAAGAGGTATCATTATGTTGCGCTTGAGCTTCTCTATCTGTTCTTGACATCGGTTTATCTCTCTCATCTTTATTTCTTGCGCAATCAAAAGAAAACGATTAAATCGCGTATATGCTGTCATTTTGCGCTATAAAAGAGCCATTTAAAAGCATGTTTTACATTTGCAAATATCTTTCTTAAAAAGAAAGCCATGGACTTCTAAGAGGTATCATTATGTTGCGCTTGAGCTTCTCTATCTGTTCTTGACATCGGTTTATCTCTCTCATCTTTATTTCTTGCGCAATCAAAAGAAAACGATTAAATCGCGTATATGCTGTCATTTTGCGCTATAAAAGAGCCATTTAAAAGCATGTTTTACATTTGCAAATATCTTTCTTAAAAAGAAAGCCATGGACTTCTAAGAGGTATCATTATGTTGCGCTTGAGCTTCTCTATCTGTTCTTGACATCGGTTTATCTCTCTCATCTTTATTTCTTGCGCAATCAAAAGAAAACGATTAAATCGCGTATATGCTGTCATTTTGCGCTATAAAAGAGCCATTTAAAAGCATGTTTTACATTTGCAAATATCTTTCTTAAAAAGAAAGCCATGGACTTCTAAGAGGTATCATTATGTTGCGCTTGAGCTTCTCTATCTGTTCTTGACATCGGTTTATCTCTCTCATCTTTATTTCTTGCGCAATCAAAAGAAAACGATTAAATCGCGTATATGCTGTCATTTTGCGCTATAAAAGAGCCATTTAAAAGCATGTTTTACATTTGCAAATATCTTTCTTAAAAAGAAAGCCATGGACTTCTAAGAGGTATCATTATGTTGCGCTTGAGCTTCTCTATCTGTTCTTGACATCGGTTTATCTCTCTCATCTTTATTTCTTGCGCAATCAAAAGAAAACGATTAAATCGCGTATATGCTGTCATTTTGCGCTATAAAAGAGCCATTTAAAAGCATGTTTTACATTTGCAAATATCTTTCTTAAAAAGAAAGCCATGGACTTCTAAGAGGTATCATTATGTTGCGCTTGAGCTTCTCTATCTGTTCTTGACATCGGTTTATCTCTCTCATCTTTATTTCTTGCGCAATCAAAAGAAAACGATTAAATCGCGTATATGCTGTCATTTTGCGCTATAAAAGAGCCATTTAAAAGCATGTTTTACATTTGCAAATATCTTTCTTAAAAAGAAAGCCATGGACTTCTAAGAGGTATCATTATGTTGCGCTTGAGCTTCTCTATCTGTTCTTGACATCGGTTTATCTCTCTCATCTTTATTTCTTGCGCAATCAAAAGAAAACGATTAAATCGCGTATATGCTGTCATTTTGCGCTATAAAAGAGCCATTTAAAAGCATGTTTTACATTTGCAAATATCTTTCTTAAAAAGAAAGCCATGGACTTCTAAGAGGTATCATTATGTTGCGCTTGAGCTTCTCTATCTGTTCTTGACATCGGTTTATCTCTCTCATCTTTATTTCTTGCGCAATCAAAAGAAAACGATTAAATCGCGTATATGCTGTCATTTTGCGCTATAAAAGAGCCATTTAAAAGCATGTTTTACATTTGCAAATATCTTTCTTAAAAAGAAAGCCATGGACTTCTAAGAGGTATCATTATGTTGCGCTTGAGCTTCTCTATCTGTTCTTGACATCGGTTTATCTCTCTCATCTTTATTTCTTGCGCAATCAAAAGAAAACGATTAAATCGCGTATATGCTGTCATTTTGCGCTATAAAAGAGCCATTTAAAAGCATGTTTTACATTTGCAAATATCTTTCTTAAAAAGAAAGCCATGGACTTCTAAGAGGTATCATTATGTTGCGCTTGAGCTTCTCTATCTGTTCTTGACATCGGTTTATCTCTCTCATCTTTATTTCTTGCGCAATCAAAAGAAAACGATTAAATCGCGTATATGCTGTCATTTTGCGCTATAAAAGAGCCATTTAAAAGCATGTTTTACATTTGCAAATATCTTTCTTAAAAAGAAAGCCATGGACTTCTAAGAGGTATCATTATGTTGCGCTTGAGCTTCTCTATCTGTTCTTGACATCGGTTTATCTCTCTCATCTTTATTTCTTGCGCAATCAAAAGAAAACGATTAAATCGCGTATATGCTGTCATTTTGCGCTATAAAAGAGCCATTTAAAAGCATGTTTTACATTTGCAAATATCTTTCTTAAAAAGAAAGCCATGGACTTCTAAGAGGTATCATTATGTTGCGCTTGAGCTTCTCTATCTGTTCTTGACATCGGTTTATCTCTCTCATCTTTATTTCTTGCGCAATCAAAAGAAAACGATTAAATCGCGTATATGCTGTCATTTTGCGCTATAAAAGAGCCATTTAAAAGCATGTTTTACATTTGCAAATATCTTTCTTAAAAAGAAAGCCATGGACTTCTAAGAGGTATCATTATGTTGCGCTTGAGCTTCTCTATCTGTTCTTGACATCGGTTTATCTCTCTCATCTTTATTTCTTGCGCAATCAAAAGAAAACGATTAAATCGCGTATATGCTGTCATTTTGCGCTATAAAAGAGCCATTTAAAAGCATGTTTTACATTTGCAAATATCTTTCTTAAAAAGAAAGCCATGGACTTCTAAGAGGTATCATTATGTTGCGCTTGAGCTTCTCTATCTGTTCTTGACATCGGTTTATCTCTCTCATCTTTATTTCTTGCGCAATCAAAAGAAAACGATTAAATCGCGTATATGCTGTCATTTTGCGCTATAAAAGAGCCATTTAAAAGCATGTTTTACATTTGCAAATATCTTTCTTAAAAAGAAAGCCATGGACTTCTAAGAGGTATCATTATGTTGCGCTTGAGCTTCTCTATCTGTTCTTGACATCGGTTTATCTCTCTCATCTTTATTTCTTGCGCAATCAAAAGAAAACGATTAAATCGCGTATATGCTGTCATTTTGCGCTATAAAAGAGCCATTTAAAAGCATGTTTTACATTTGCAAATATCTTTCTTAAAAAGAAAGCCATGGACTTCTAAGAGGTATCATTATGTTGCGCTTGAGCTTCTCTATCTGTTCTTGACATCGGTTTATCTCTCTCATCTTTATTTCTTGCGCAATCAAAAGAAAACGATTAAATCGCGTATATGCTGTCATTTTGCGCTATAAAAGAGCCATTTAAAAGCATGTTTTACATTTGCAAATATCTTTCTTAAAAAGAAAGCCATGGACTTCTAAGAGGTATCATTATGTTGCGCTTGAGCTTCTCTATCTGTTCTTGACATCGGTTTATCTCTCTCATCTTTATTTCTTGCGCAATCAAAAGAAAACGATTAAATCGCGTATATGCTGTCATTTTGCGCTATAAAAGAGCCATTTAAAAGCATGTTTTACATTTGCAAATATCTTTCTTAAAAAGAAAGCCATGGACTTCTAAGAGGTATCATTATGTTGCGCTTGAGCTTCTCTATCTGTTCTTGACATCGGTTTATCTCTCTCATCTTTATTTCTTGCGCAATCAAAAGAAAACGATTAAATCGCGTATATGCTGTCATTTTGCGCTATAAAAGAGCCATTTAAAAGCATGTTTTACATTTGCAAATATCTTTCTTAAAAAGAAAGCCATGGACTTCTAAGAGGTATCATTATGTTGCGCTTGAGCTTCTCTATCTGTTCTTGACATCGGTTTATCTCTCTCATCTTTATTTCTTGCGCAATCAAAAGAAAACGATTAAATCGCGTATATGCTGTCATTTTGCGCTATAAAAGAGCCATTTAAAAGCATGTTTTACATTTGCAAATATCTTTCTTAAAAAGAAAGCCATGGACTTCTAAGAGGTATCATTATGTTGCGCTTGAGCTTCTCTATCTGTTCTTGACATCGGTTTATCTCTCTCATCTTTATTTCTTGCGCAATCAAAAGAAAACGATTAAATCGCGTATATGCTGTCATTTTGCGCTATAAAAGAGCCATTTAAAAGCATGTTTTACATTTGCAAATATCTTTCTTAAAAAGAAAGCCATGGACTTCTAAGAGGTATCATTATGTTGCGCTTGAGCTTCTCTATCTGTTCTTGACATCGGTTTATCTCTCTCATCTTTATTTCTTGCGCAATCAAAAGAAAACGATTAAATCGCGTATATGCTGTCATTTTGCGCTATAAAAGAGCCATTTAAAAGCATGTTTTACATTTGCAAATATCTTTCTTAAAAAGAAAGCCATGGACTTCTAAGAGGTATCATTATGTTGCGCTTGAGCTTCTCTATCTGTTCTTGACATCGGTTTATCTCTCTCATCTTTATTTCTTGCGCAATCAAAAGAAAACGATTAAATCGCGTATATGCTGTCATTTTGCGCTATAAAAGAGCCATTTAAAAGCATGTTTTACATTTGCAAATATCTTTCTTAAAAAGAAAGCCATGGACTTCTAAGAGGTATCATTATGTTGCGCTTGAGCTTCTCTATCTGTTCTTGACATCGGTTTATCTCTCTCATCTTTATTTCTTGCGCAATCAAAAGAAAACGATTAAATCGCGTATATGCTGTCATTTTGCGCTATAAAAGAGCCATTTAAAAGCATGTTTTACATTTGCAAATATCTTTCTTAAAAAGAAAGCCATGGACTTCTAAGAGGTATCATTATGTTGCGCTTGAGCTTCTCTATCTGTTCTTGACATCGGTTTATCTCTCTCATCTTTATTTCTTGCGCAATCAAAAGAAAACGATTAAATCGCGTATATGCTGTCATTTTGCGCTATAAAAGAGCCATTTAAAAGCATGTTTTACATTTGCAAATATCTTTCTTAAAAAGAAAGCCATGGACTTCTAAGAGGTATCATTATGTTGCGCTTGAGCTTCTCTATCTGTTCTTGACATCGGTTTATCTCTCTCATCTTTATTTCTTGCGCAATCAAAAGAAAACGATTAAATCGCGTATATGCTGTCATTTTGCGCTATAAAAGAGCCATTTAAAAGCATGTTTTACATTTGCAAATATCTTTCTTAAAAAGAAAGCCATGGACTTCTAAGAGGTATCATTATGTTGCGCTTGAGCTTCTCTATCTGTTCTTGACATCGGTTTATCTCTCTCATCTTTATTTCTTGCGCAATCAAAAGAAAACGATTAAATCGCGTATATGCTGTCATTTTGCGCTATAAAAGAGCCATTTAAAAGCATGTTTTACATTTGCAAATATCTTTCTTAAAAAGAAAGCCATGGACTTCTAAGAGGTATCATTATGTTGCGCTTGAGCTTCTCTATCTGTTCTTGACATCGGTTTATCTCTCTCATCTTTATTTCTTGCGCAATCAAAAGAAAACGATTAAATCGCGTATATGCTGTCATTTTGCGCTATAAAAGAGCCATTTAAAAGCATGTTTTACATTTGCAAATATCTTTCTTAAAAAGAAAGCCATGGACTTCTAAGAGGTATCATTATGTTGCGCTTGAGCTTCTCTATCTGTTCTTGACATCGGTTTATCTCTCTCATCTTTATTTCTTGCGCAATCAAAAGAAAACGATTAAATCGCGTATATGCTGTCATTTTGCGCTATAAAAGAGCCATTTAAAAGCATGTTTTACATTTGCAAATATCTTTCTTAAAAAGAAAGCCATGGACTTCTAAGAGGTATCATTATGTTGCGCTTGAGCTTCTCTATCTGTTCTTGACATCGGTTTATCTCTCTCATCTTTATTTCTTGCGCAATCAAAAGAAAACGATTAAATCGCGTATATGCTGTCATTTTGCGCTATAAAAGAGCCATTTAAAAGCATGTTTTACATTTGCAAATATCTTTCTTAAAAAGAAAGCCATGGACTTCTAAGAGGTATCATTATGTTGCGCTTGAGCTTCTCTATCTGTTCTTGACATCGGTTTATCTCTCTCATCTTTATTTCTTGCGCAATCAAAAGAAAACGATTAAATCGCGTATATGCTGTCATTTTGCGCTATAAAAGAGCCATTTAAAAGCATGTTTTACATTTGCAAATATCTTTCTTAAAAAGAAAGCCATGGACTTCTAAGAGGTATCATTATGTTGCGCTTGAGCTTCTCTATCTGTTCTTGACATCGGTTTATCTCTCTCATCTTTATTTCTTGCGCAATCAAAAGAAAACGATTAAATCGCGTATATGCTGTCATTTTGCGCTATAAAAGAGCCATTTAAAAGCATGTTTTACATTTGCAAATATCTTTCTTAAAAAGAAAGCCATGGACTTCTAAGAGGTATCATTATGTTGCGCTTGAGCTTCTCTATCTGTTCTTGACATCGGTTTATCTCTCTCATCTTTATTTCTTGCGCAATCAAAAGAAAACGATTAAATCGCGTATATGCTGTCATTTTGCGCTATAAAAGAGCCATTTAAAAGCATGTTTTACATTTGCAAATATCTTTCTTAAAAAGAAAGCCATGGACTTCTAAGAGGTATCATTATGTTGCGCTTGAGCTTCTCTATCTGTTCTTGACATCGGTTTATCTCTCTCATCTTTATTTCTTGCGCAATCAAAAGAAAACGATTAAATCGCGTATATGCTGTCATTTTGCGCTATAAAAGAGCCATTTAAAAGCATGTTTTACATTTGCAAATATCTTTCTTAAAAAGAAAGCCATGGACTTCTAAGAGGTATCATTATGTTGCGCTTGAGCTTCTCTATCTGTTCTTGACATCGGTTTATCTCTCTCATCTTTATTTCTTGCGCAATCAAAAGAAAACGATTAAATCGCGTATATGCTGTCATTTTGCGCTATAAAAGAGCCATTTAAAAGCATGTTTTACATTTGCAAATATCTTTCTTAAAAAGAAAGCCATGGACTTCTAAGAGGTATCATTATGTTGCGCTTGAGCTTCTCTATCTGTTCTTGACATCGGTTTATCTCTCTCATCTTTATTTCTTGCGCAATCAAAAGAAAACGATTAAATCGCGTATATGCTGTCATTTTGCGCTATAAAAGAGCCATTTAAAAGCATGTTTTACATTTGCAAATATCTTTCTTAAAAAGAAAGCCATGGACTTCTAAGAGGTATCATTATGTTGCGCTTGAGCTTCTCTATCTGTTCTTGACATCGGTTTATCTCTCTCATCTTTATTTCTTGCGCAATCAAAAGAAAACGATTAAATCGCGTATATGCTGTCATTTTGCGCTATAAAAGAGCCATTTAAAAGCATGTTTTACATTTGCAAATATCTTTCTTAAAAAGAAAGCCATGGACTTCTAAGAGGTATCATTATGTTGCGCTTGAGCTTCTCTATCTGTTCTTGACATCGGTTTATCTCTCTCATCTTTATTTCTTGCGCAATCAAAAGAAAACGATTAAATCGCGTATATGCTGTCATTTTGCGCTATAAAAGAGCCATTTAAAAGCATGTTTTACATTTGCAAATATCTTTCTTAAAAAGAAAGCCATGGACTTCTAAGAGGTATCATTATGTTGCGCTTGAGCTTCTCTATCTGTTCTTGACATCGGTTTATCTCTCTCATCTTTATTTCTTGCGCAATCAAAAGAAAACGATTAAATCGCGTATATGCTGTCATTTTGCGCTATAAAAGAGCCATTTAAAAGCATGTTTTACATTTGCAAATATCTTTCTTAAAAAGAAAGCCATGGACTTCTAAGAGGTATCATTATGTTGCGCTTGAGCTTCTCTATCTGTTCTTGACATCGGTTTATCTCTCTCATCTTTATTTCTTGCGCAATCAAAAGAAAACGATTAAATCGCGTATATGCTGTCATTTTGCGCTATAAAAGAGCCATTTAAAAGCATGTTTTACATTTGCAAATATCTTTCTTAAAAAGAAAGCCATGGACTTCTAAGAGGTATCATTATGTTGCGCTTGAGCTTCTCTATCTGTTCTTGACATCGGTTTATCTCTCTCATCTTTATTTCTTGCGCAATCAAAAGAAAACGATTAAATCGCGTATATGCTGTCATTTTGCGCTATAAAAGAGCCATTTAAAAGCATGTTTTACATTTGCAAATATCTTTCTTAAAAAGAAAGCCATGGACTTCTAAGAGGTATCATTATGTTGCGCTTGAGCTTCTCTATCTGTTCTTGACATCGGTTTATCTCTCTCATCTTTATTTCTTGCGCAATCAAAAGAAAACGATTAAATCGCGTATATGCTGTCATTTTGCGCTATAAAAGAGCCATTTAAAAGCATGTTTTACATTTGCAAATATCTTTCTTAAAAAGAAAGCCATGGACTTCTAAGAGGTATCATTATGTTGCGCTTGAGCTTCTCTATCTGTTCTTGACATCGGTTTATCTCTCTCATCTTTATTTCTTGCGCAATCAAAAGAAAACGATTAAATCGCGTATATGCTGTCATTTTGCGCTATAAAAGAGCCATTTAAAAGCATGTTTTACATTTGCAAATATCTTTCTTAAAAAGAAAGCCATGGACTTCTAAGAGGTATCATTATGTTGCGCTTGAGCTTCTCTATCTGTTCTTGACATCGGTTTATCTCTCTCATCTTTATTTCTTGCGCAATCAAAAGAAAACGATTAAATCGCGTATATGCTGTCATTTTGCGCTATAAAAGAGCCATTTAAAAGCATGTTTTACATTTGCAAATATCTTTCTTAAAAAGAAAGCCATGGACTTCTAAGAGGTATCATTATGTTGCGCTTGAGCTTCTCTATCTGTTCTTGACATCGGTTTATCTCTCTCATCTTTATTTCTTGCGCAATCAAAAGAAAACGATTAAATCGCGTATATGCTGTCATTTTGCGCTATAAAAGAGCCATTTAAAAGCATGTTTTACATTTGCAAATATCTTTCTTAAAAAGAAAGCCATGGACTTCTAAGAGGTATCATTATGTTGCGCTTGAGCTTCTCTATCTGTTCTTGACATCGGTTTATCTCTCTCATCTTTATTTCTTGCGCAATCAAAAGAAAACGATTAAATCGCGTATATGCTGTCATTTTGCGCTATAAAAGAGCCATTTAAAAGCATGTTTTACATTTGCAAATATCTTTCTTAAAAAGAAAGCCATGGACTTCTAAGAGGTATCATTATGTTGCGCTTGAGCTTCTCTATCTGTTCTTGACATCGGTTTATCTCTCTCATCTTTATTTCTTGCGCAATCAAAAGAAAACGATTAAATCGCGTATATGCTGTCATTTTGCGCTATAAAAGAGCCATTTAAAAGCATGTTTTACATTTGCAAATATCTTTCTTAAAAAGAAAGCCATGGACTTCTAAGAGGTATCATTATGTTGCGCTTGAGCTTCTCTATCTGTTCTTGACATCGGTTTATCTCTCTCATCTTTATTTCTTGCGCAATCAAAAGAAAACGATTAAATCGCGTATATGCTGTCATTTTGCGCTATAAAAGAGCCATTTAAAAGCATGTTTTACATTTGCAAATATCTTTCTTAAAAAGAAAGCCATGGACTTCTAAGAGGTATCATTATGTTGCGCTTGAGCTTCTCTATCTGTTCTTGACATCGGTTTATCTCTCTCATCTTTATTTCTTGCGCAATCAAAAGAAAACGATTAAATCGCGTATATGCTGTCATTTTGCGCTATAAAAGAGCCATTTAAAAGCATGTTTTACATTTGCAAATATCTTTCTTAAAAAGAAAGCCATGGACTTCTAAGAGGTATCATTATGTTGCGCTTGAGCTTCTCTATCTGTTCTTGACATCGGTTTATCTCTCTCATCTTTATTTCTTGCGCAATCAAAAGAAAACGATTAAATCGCGTATATGCTGTCATTTTGCGCTATAAAAGAGCCATTTAAAAGCATGTTTTACATTTGCAAATATCTTTCTTAAAAAGAAAGCCATGGACTTCTAAGAGGTATCATTATGTTGCGCTTGAGCTTCTCTATCTGTTCTTGACATCGGTTTATCTCTCTCATCTTTATTTCTTGCGCAATCAAAAGAAAACGATTAAATCGCGTATATGCTGTCATTTTGCGCTATAAAAGAGCCATTTAAAAGCATGTTTTACATTTGCAAATATCTTTCTTAAAAAGAAAGCCATGGACTTCTAAGAGGTATCATTATGTTGCGCTTGAGCTTCTCTATCTGTTCTTGACATCGGTTTATCTCTCTCATCTTTATTTCTTGCGCAATCAAAAGAAAACGATTAAATCGCGTATATGCTGTCATTTTGCGCTATAAAAGAGCCATTTAAAAGCATGTTTTACATTTGCAAATATCTTTCTTAAAAAGAAAGCCATGGACTTCTAAGAGGTATCATTATGTTGCGCTTGAGCTTCTCTATCTGTTCTTGACATCGGTTTATCTCTCTCATCTTTATTTCTTGCGCAATCAAAAGAAAACGATTAAATCGCGTATATGCTGTCATTTTGCGCTATAAAAGAGCCATTTAAAAGCATGTTTTACATTTGCAAATATCTTTCTTAAAAAGAAAGCCATGGACTTCTAAGAGGTATCATTATGTTGCGCTTGAGCTTCTCTATCTGTTCTTGACATCGGTTTATCTCTCTCATCTTTATTTCTTGCGCAATCAAAAGAAAACGATTAAATCGCGTATATGCTGTCATTTTGCGCTATAAAAGAGCCATTTAAAAGCATGTTTTACATTTGCAAATATCTTTCTTAAAAAGAAAGCCATGGACTTCTAAGAGGTATCATTATGTTGCGCTTGAGCTTCTCTATCTGTTCTTGACATCGGTTTATCTCTCTCATCTTTATTTCTTGCGCAATCAAAAGAAAACGATTAAATCGCGTATATGCTGTCATTTTGCGCTATAAAAGAGCCATTTAAAAGCATGTTTTACATTTGCAAATATCTTTCTTAAAAAGAAAGCCATGGACTTCTAAGAGGTATCATTATGTTGCGCTTGAGCTTCTCTATCTGTTCTTGACATCGGTTTATCTCTCTCATCTTTATTTCTTGCGCAATCAAAAGAAAACGATTAAATCGCGTATATGCTGTCATTTTGCGCTATAAAAGAGCCATTTAAAAGCATGTTTTACATTTGCAAATATCTTTCTTAAAAAGAAAGCCATGGACTTCTAAGAGGTATCATTATGTTGCGCTTGAGCTTCTCTATCTGTTCTTGACATCGGTTTATCTCTCTCATCTTTATTTCTTGCGCAATCAAAAGAAAACGATTAAATCGCGTATATGCTGTCATTTTGCGCTATAAAAGAGCCATTTAAAAGCATGTTTTACATTTGCAAATATCTTTCTTAAAAAGAAAGCCATGGACTTCTAAGAGGTATCATTATGTTGCGCTTGAGCTTCTCTATCTGTTCTTGACATCGGTTTATCTCTCTCATCTTTATTTCTTGCGCAATCAAAAGAAAACGATTAAATCGCGTATATGCTGTCATTTTGCGCTATAAAAGAGCCATTTAAAAGCATGTTTTACATTTGCAAATATCTTTCTTAAAAAGAAAGCCATGGACTTCTAAGAGGTATCATTATGTTGCGCTTGAGCTTCTCTATCTGTTCTTGACATCGGTTTATCTCTCTCATCTTTATTTCTTGCGCAATCAAAAGAAAACGATTAAATCGCGTATATGCTGTCATTTTGCGCTATAAAAGAGCCATTTAAAAGCATGTTTTACATTTGCAAATATCTTTCTTAAAAAGAAAGCCATGGACTTCTAAGAGGTATCATTATGTTGCGCTTGAGCTTCTCTATCTGTTCTTGACATCGGTTTATCTCTCTCATCTTTATTTCTTGCGCAATCAAAAGAAAACGATTAAATCGCGTATATGCTGTCATTTTGCGCTATAAAAGAGCCATTTAAAAGCATGTTTTACATTTGCAAATATCTTTCTTAAAAAGAAAGCCATGGACTTCTAAGAGGTATCATTATGTTGCGCTTGAGCTTCTCTATCTGTTCTTGACATCGGTTTATCTCTCTCATCTTTATTTCTTGCGCAATCAAAAGAAAACGATTAAATCGCGTATATGCTGTCATTTTGCGCTATAAAAGAGCCATTTAAAAGCATGTTTTACATTTGCAAATATCTTTCTTAAAAAGAAAGCCATGGACTTCTAAGAGGTATCATTATGTTGCGCTTGAGCTTCTCTATCTGTTCTTGACATCGGTTTATCTCTCTCATCTTTATTTCTTGCGCAATCAAAAGAAAACGATTAAATCGCGTATATGCTGTCATTTTGCGCTATAAAAGAGCCATTTAAAAGCATGTTTTACATTTGCAAATATCTTTCTTAAAAAGAAAGCCATGGACTTCTAAGAGGTATCATTATGTTGCGCTTGAGCTTCTCTATCTGTTCTTGACATCGGTTTATCTCTCTCATCTTTATTTCTTGCGCAATCAAAAGAAAACGATTAAATCGCGTATATGCTGTCATTTTGCGCTATAAAAGAGCCATTTAAAAGCATGTTTTACATTTGCAAATATCTTTCTTAAAAAGAAAGCCATGGACTTCTAAGAGGTATCATTATGTTGCGCTTGAGCTTCTCTATCTGTTCTTGACATCGGTTTATCTCTCTCATCTTTATTTCTTGCGCAATCAAAAGAAAACGATTAAATCGCGTATATGCTGTCATTTTGCGCTATAAAAGAGCCATTTAAAAGCATGTTTTACATTTGCAAATATCTTTCTTAAAAAGAAAGCCATGGACTTCTAAGAGGTATCATTATGTTGCGCTTGAGCTTCTCTATCTGTTCTTGACATCGGTTTATCTCTCTCATCTTTATTTCTTGCGCAATCAAAAGAAAACGATTAAATCGCGTATATGCTGTCATTTTGCGCTATAAAAGAGCCATTTAAAAGCATGTTTTACATTTGCAAATATCTTTCTTAAAAAGAAAGCCATGGACTTCTAAGAGGTATCATTATGTTGCGCTTGAGCTTCTCTATCTGTTCTTGACATCGGTTTATCTCTCTCATCTTTATTTCTTGCGCAATCAAAAGAAAACGATTAAATCGCGTATATGCTGTCATTTTGCGCTATAAAAGAGCCATTTAAAAGCATGTTTTACATTTGCAAATATCTTTCTTAAAAAGAAAGCCATGGACTTCTAAGAGGTATCATTATGTTGCGCTTGAGCTTCTCTATCTGTTCTTGACATCGGTTTATCTCTCTCATCTTTATTTCTTGCGCAATCAAAAGAAAACGATTAAATCGCGTATATGCTGTCATTTTGCGCTATAAAAGAGCCATTTAAAAGCATGTTTTACATTTGCAAATATCTTTCTTAAAAAGAAAGCCATGGACTTCTAAGAGGTATCATTATGTTGCGCTTGAGCTTCTCTATCTGTTCTTGACATCGGTTTATCTCTCTCATCTTTATTTCTTGCGCAATCAAAAGAAAACGATTAAATCGCGTATATGCTGTCATTTTGCGCTATAAAAGAGCCATTTAAAAGCATGTTTTACATTTGCAAATATCTTTCTTAAAAAGAAAGCCATGGACTTCTAAGAGGTATCATTATGTTGCGCTTGAGCTTCTCTATCTGTTCTTGACATCGGTTTATCTCTCTCATCTTTATTTCTTGCGCAATCAAAAGAAAACGATTAAATCGCGTATATGCTGTCATTTTGCGCTATAAAAGAGCCATTTAAAAGCATGTTTTACATTTGCAAATATCTTTCTTAAAAAGAAAGCCATGGACTTCTAAGAGGTATCATTATGTTGCGCTTGAGCTTCTCTATCTGTTCTTGACATCGGTTTATCTCTCTCATCTTTATTTCTTGCGCAATCAAAAGAAAACGATTAAATCGCGTATATGCTGTCATTTTGCGCTATAAAAGAGCCATTTAAAAGCATGTTTTACATTTGCAAATATCTTTCTTAAAAAGAAAGCCATGGACTTCTAAGAGGTATCATTATGTTGCGCTTGAGCTTCTCTATCTGTTCTTGACATCGGTTTATCTCTCTCATCTTTATTTCTTGCGCAATCAAAAGAAAACGATTAAATCGCGTATATGCTGTCATTTTGCGCTATAAAAGAGCCATTTAAAAGCATGTTTTACATTTGCAAATATCTTTCTTAAAAAGAAAGCCATGGACTTCTAAGAGGTATCATTATGTTGCGCTTGAGCTTCTCTATCTGTTCTTGACATCGGTTTATCTCTCTCATCTTTATTTCTTGCGCAATCAAAAGAAAACGATTAAATCGCGTATATGCTGTCATTTTGCGCTATAAAAGAGCCATTTAAAAGCATGTTTTACATTTGCAAATATCTTTCTTAAAAAGAAAGCCATGGACTTCTAAGAGGTATCATTATGTTGCGCTTGAGCTTCTCTATCTGTTCTTGACATCGGTTTATCTCTCTCATCTTTATTTCTTGCGCAATCAAAAGAAAACGATTAAATCGCGTATATGCTGTCATTTTGCGCTATAAAAGAGCCATTTAAAAGCATGTTTTACATTTGCAAATATCTTTCTTAAAAAGAAAGCCATGGACTTCTAAGAGGTATCATTATGTTGCGCTTGAGCTTCTCTATCTGTTCTTGACATCGGTTTATCTCTCTCATCTTTATTTCTTGCGCAATCAAAAGAAAACGATTAAATCGCGTATATGCTGTCATTTTGCGCTATAAAAGAGCCATTTAAAAGCATGTTTTACATTTGCAAATATCTTTCTTAAAAAGAAAGCCATGGACTTCTAAGAGGTATCATTATGTTGCGCTTGAGCTTCTCTATCTGTTCTTGACATCGGTTTATCTCTCTCATCTTTATTTCTTGCGCAATCAAAAGAAAACGATTAAATCGCGTATATGCTGTCATTTTGCGCTATAAAAGAGCCATTTAAAAGCATGTTTTACATTTGCAAATATCTTTCTTAAAAAGAAAGCCATGGACTTCTAAGAGGTATCATTATGTTGCGCTTGAGCTTCTCTATCTGTTCTTGACATCGGTTTATCTCTCTCATCTTTATTTCTTGCGCAATCAAAAGAAAACGATTAAATCGCGTATATGCTGTCATTTTGCGCTATAAAAGAGCCATTTAAAAGCATGTTTTACATTTGCAAATATCTTTCTTAAAAAGAAAGCCATGGACTTCTAAGAGGTATCATTATGTTGCGCTTGAGCTTCTCTATCTGTTCTTGACATCGGTTTATCTCTCTCATCTTTATTTCTTGCGCAATCAAAAGAAAACGATTAAATCGCGTATATGCTGTCATTTTGCGCTATAAAAGAGCCATTTAAAAGCATGTTTTACATTTGCAAATATCTTTCTTAAAAAGAAAGCCATGGACTTCTAAGAGGTATCATTATGTTGCGCTTGAGCTTCTCTATCTGTTCTTGACATCGGTTTATCTCTCTCATCTTTATTTCTTGCGCAATCAAAAGAAAACGATTAAATCGCGTATATGCTGTCATTTTGCGCTATAAAAGAGCCATTTAAAAGCATGTTTTACATTTGCAAATATCTTTCTTAAAAAGAAAGCCATGGACTTCTAAGAGGTATCATTATGTTGCGCTTGAGCTTCTCTATCTGTTCTTGACATCGGTTTATCTCTCTCATCTTTATTTCTTGCGCAATCAAAAGAAAACGATTAAATCGCGTATATGCTGTCATTTTGCGCTATAAAAGAGCCATTTAAAAGCATGTTTTACATTTGCAAATATCTTTCTTAAAAAGAAAGCCATGGACTTCTAAGAGGTATCATTATGTTGCGCTTGAGCTTCTCTATCTGTTCTTGACATCGGTTTATCTCTCTCATCTTTATTTCTTGCGCAATCAAAAGAAAACGATTAAATCGCGTATATGCTGTCATTTTGCGCTATAAAAGAGCCATTTAAAAGCATGTTTTACATTTGCAAATATCTTTCTTAAAAAGAAAGCCATGGACTTCTAAGAGGTATCATTATGTTGCGCTTGAGCTTCTCTATCTGTTCTTGACATCGGTTTATCTCTCTCATCTTTATTTCTTGCGCAATCAAAAGAAAACGATTAAATCGCGTATATGCTGTCATTTTGCGCTATAAAAGAGCCATTTAAAAGCATGTTTTACATTTGCAAATATCTTTCTTAAAAAGAAAGCCATGGACTTCTAAGAGGTATCATTATGTTGCGCTTGAGCTTCTCTATCTGTTCTTGACATCGGTTTATCTCTCTCATCTTTATTTCTTGCGCAATCAAAAGAAAACGATTAAATCGCGTATATGCTGTCATTTTGCGCTATAAAAGAGCCATTTAAAAGCATGTTTTACATTTGCAAATATCTTTCTTAAAAAGAAAGCCATGGACTTCTAAGAGGTATCATTATGTTGCGCTTGAGCTTCTCTATCTGTTCTTGACATCGGTTTATCTCTCTCATCTTTATTTCTTGCGCAATCAAAAGAAAACGATTAAATCGCGTATATGCTGTCATTTTGCGCTATAAAAGAGCCATTTAAAAGCATGTTTTACATTTGCAAATATCTTTCTTAAAAAGAAAGCCATGGACTTCTAAGAGGTATCATTATGTTGCGCTTGAGCTTCTCTATCTGTTCTTGACATCGGTTTATCTCTCTCATCTTTATTTCTTGCGCAATCAAAAGAAAACGATTAAATCGCGTATATGCTGTCATTTTGCGCTATAAAAGAGCCATTTAAAAGCATGTTTTACATTTGCAAATATCTTTCTTAAAAAGAAAGCCATGGACTTCTAAGAGGTATCATTATGTTGCGCTTGAGCTTCTCTATCTGTTCTTGACATCGGTTTATCTCTCTCATCTTTATTTCTTGCGCAATCAAAAGAAAACGATTAAATCGCGTATATGCTGTCATTTTGCGCTATAAAAGAGCCATTTAAAAGCATGTTTTACATTTGCAAATATCTTTCTTAAAAAGAAAGCCATGGACTTCTAAGAGGTATCATTATGTTGCGCTTGAGCTTCTCTATCTGTTCTTGACATCGGTTTATCTCTCTCATCTTTATTTCTTGCGCAATCAAAAGAAAACGATTAAATCGCGTATATGCTGTCATTTTGCGCTATAAAAGAGCCATTTAAAAGCATGTTTTACATTTGCAAATATCTTTCTTAAAAAGAAAGCCATGGACTTCTAAGAGGTATCATTATGTTGCGCTTGAGCTTCTCTATCTGTTCTTGACATCGGTTTATCTCTCTCATCTTTATTTCTTGCGCAATCAAAAGAAAACGATTAAATCGCGTATATGCTGTCATTTTGCGCTATAAAAGAGCCATTTAAAAGCATGTTTTACATTTGCAAATATCTTTCTTAAAAAGAAAGCCATGGACTTCTAAGAGGTATCATTATGTTGCGCTTGAGCTTCTCTATCTGTTCTTGACATCGGTTTATCTCTCTCATCTTTATTTCTTGCGCAATCAAAAGAAAACGATTAAATCGCGTATATGCTGTCATTTTGCGCTATAAAAGAGCCATTTAAAAGCATGTTTTACATTTGCAAATATCTTTCTTAAAAAGAAAGCCATGGACTTCTAAGAGGTATCATTATGTTGCGCTTGAGCTTCTCTATCTGTTCTTGACATCGGTTTATCTCTCTCATCTTTATTTCTTGCGCAATCAAAAGAAAACGATTAAATCGCGTATATGCTGTCATTTTGCGCTATAAAAGAGCCATTTAAAAGCATGTTTTACATTTGCAAATATCTTTCTTAAAAAGAAAGCCATGGACTTCTAAGAGGTATCATTATGTTGCGCTTGAGCTTCTCTATCTGTTCTTGACATCGGTTTATCTCTCTCATCTTTATTTCTTGCGCAATCCAAAGAAAACGATTAAATCGCGTATATGCTGTCATTTTGCGCTATAAAAGAGCCATTTAAAAGCATGTTTTACATTTGCAAATATCTTTCTTAAAAAGAAAGCCATGGACTTCTAAGAGGTATCATTATGTTGCGCTTGAGCTTCTCTATCTGTTCTTGACATCGGTTTATCTCTCTCATCTTTATTTCTTGCGCAATCAAAAGAAAACGATTAAATCGCGTATATGCTGTCATTTTGCGCTATAAAAGAGCCATTTAAAAGCATGTTTTACATTTGCAAATATCTTTCTTAAAAAGAAAGCCATGGACTTCTAAGAGGTATCATTATGTTGCGCTTGAGCTTCTCTATCTGTTCTTGACATCGGTTTATCTCTCTCATCTTTATTTCTTGCGCAATCAAAAGAAAACGATTAAATCGCGTATATGCTGTCATTTTGCGCTATAAAAGAGCCATTTAAAAGCATGTTTTACATTTGCAAATATCTTTCTTAAAAAGAAAGCCATGGACTTCTAAGAGGTATCATTATGTTGCGCTTGAGCTTCTCTATCTGTTCTTGACATCGGTTTATCTCTCTCATCTTTATTTCTTGCGCAATCAAAAGAAAACGATTAAATCGCGTATATGCTGTCATTTTGCGCTATAAAAGAGCCATTTAAAAGCATGTTTTACATTTGCAAATATCTTTCTTAAAAAGAAAGCCATGGACTTCTAAGAGGTATCATTATGTTGCGCTTGAGCTTCTCTATCTGTTCTTGACATCGGTTTATCTCTCTCATCTTTATTTCTTGCGCAATCAAAAGAAAACGATTAAATCGCGTATATGCTGTCATTTTGCGCTATAAAAGAGCCATTTAAAAGCATGTTTTACATTTGCAAATATCTTTCTTAAAAAGAAAGCCATGGACTTCTAAGAGGTATCATTATGTTGCGCTTGAGCTTCTCTATCTGTTCTTGACATCGGTTTATCTCTCTCATCTTTATTTCTTGCGCAATCAAAAGAAAACGATTAAATCGCGTATATGCTGTCATTTTGCGCTATAAAAGAGCCATTTAAAAGCATGTTTTACATTTGCAAATATCTTTCTTAAAAAGAAAGCCATGGACTTCTAAGAGGTATCATTATGTTGCGCTTGAGCTTCTCTATCTGTTCTTGACATCGGTTTATCTCTCTCATCTTTATTTCTTGCGCAATCAAAAGAAAACGATTAAATCGCGTATATGCTGTCATTTTGCGCTATAAAAGAGCCATTTAAAAGCATGTTTTACATTTGCAAATATCTTTCTTAAAAAGAAAGCCATGGACTTCTAAGAGGTATCATTATGTTGCGCTTGAGCTTCTCTATCTGTTCTTGACATCGGTTTATCTCTCTCATCTTTATTTCTTGCGCAATCAAAAGAAAACGATTAAATCGCGTATATGCTGTCATTTTGCGCTATAAAAGAGCCATTTAAAAGCATGTTTTACATTTGCAAATATCTTTCTTAAAAAGAAAGCCATGGACTTCTAAGAGGTATCATTATGTTGCGCTTGAGCTTCTCTATCTGTTCTTGACATCGGTTTATCTCTCTCATCTTTATTTCTTGCGCAATCAAAAGAAAACGATTAAATCGCGTATATGCTGTCATTTTGCGCTATAAAAGAGCCATTTAAAAGCATGTTTTACATTTGCAAATATCTTTCTTAAAAAGAAAGCCATGGACTTCTAAGAGGTATCATTATGTTGCGCTTGAGCTTCTCTATCTGTTCTTGACATCGGTTTATCTCTCTCATCTTTATTTCTTGCGCAATCAAAAGAAAACGATTAAATCGCGTATATGCTGTCATTTTGCGCTATAAAAGAGCCATTTAAAAGCATGTTTTACATTTGCAAATATCTTTCTTAAAAAGAAAGCCATGGACTTCTAAGAGGTATCATTATGTTGCGCTTGAGCTTCTCTATCTGTTCTTGACATCGGTTTATCTCTCTCATCTTTATTTCTTGCGCAATCAAAAGAAAACGATTAAATCGCGTATATGCTGTCATTTTGC
Organism: Strongylocentrotus purpuratus; assembly: GCF_000002235.5. Lineage (NCBI taxonomy): Eukaryota > Metazoa > Echinodermata > Echinoidea > Camarodonta > Strongylocentrotidae > Strongylocentrotus > Strongylocentrotus purpuratus. The sequence goes on from NW_022145607.1 coordinate 45,440,279, forward strand.
GCTATAAAAGAGCCATTTAAAAGCATGTTTTACATTTGCAAATATCTTTCTTAAAAAGAAAGCCATGGACTTCTAAGAGGTATCATTATGTTGCGCTTGAGCTTCTCTATCTGTTCTTGACATCGGTTTATCTCTCTCATCTTTATTTCTTGCGCAATCAAAAGAAAACGATTAAATCGCGTATATGCTGTCATTTTGCGCTATAAAAGAGCCATTTAAAAGCATGTTTTACATTTGCAAATATCTTTCTTAAAAAGAAAGCCATGGACTTCTAAGAGGTATCATTATGTTGCGCTTGAGCTTCTCTATCTGTTCTTGACATCGGTTTATCTCTCTCATCTTTATTTCTTGCGCAATCAAAAGAAAACGATTAAATCGCGTATATGCTGTCATTTTGCGCTATAAAAGAGCCATTTAAAAGCATGTTTTACATTTGCAAATATCTTTCTTAAAAAGAAAGCCATGGACTTCTAAGAGGTATCATTATGTTGCGCTTGAGCTTCTCTATCTGTTCTTGACATCGGTTTATCTCTCTCATCTTTATTTCTTGCGCAATCAAAAGAAAACGATTAAATCGCGTATATGCTGTCATTTTGCGCTATAAAAGAGCCATTTAAAAGCATGTTTTACATTTGCAAATATCTTTCTTAAAAAGAAAGCCATGGACTTCTAAGAGGTATCATTATGTTGCGCTTGAGCTTCTCTATCTGTTCTTGACATCGGTTTATCTCTCTCATCTTTATTTCTTGCGCAATCAAAAGAAAACGATTAAATCGCGTATATGCTGTCATTTTGCGCTATAAAAGAGCCATTTAAAAGCATGTTTTACATTTGCAAATATCTTTCTTAAAAAGAAAGCCATGGACTTCTAAGAGGTATCATTATGTTGCGCTTGAGCTTCTCTATCTGTTCTTGACATCGGTTTATCTCTCTCATCTTTATTTCTTGCGCAATCAAAAGAAAACGATTAAATCGCGTATATGCTGTCATTTTGCGCTATAAAAGAGCCATTTAAAAGCATGTTTTACATTTGCAAATATCTTTCTTAAAAAGAAAGCCATGGACTTCTAAGAGGTATCATTATGTTGCGCTTGAGCTTCTCTATCTGTTCTTGACATCGGTTTATCTCTCTCATCTTTATTTCTTGCGCAATCAAAAGAAAACGATTAAATCGCGTATATGCTGTCATTTTGCGCTATAAAAGAGCCATTTAAAAGCATGTTTTACATTTGCAAATATCTTTCTTAAAAAGAAAGCCATGGACTTCTAAGAGGTATCATTATGTTGCGCTTGAGCTTCTCTATCTGTTCTTGACATCGGTTTATCTCTCTCATCTTTATTTCTTGCGCAATCAAAAGAAAACGATTAAATCGCGTATATGCTGTCATTTTGCGCTATAAAAGAGCCATTTAAAAGCATGTTTTACATTTGCAAATATCTTTCTTAAAAAGAAAGCCATGGACTTCTAAGAGGTATCATTATGTTGCGCTTGAGCTTCTCTATCTGTTCTTGACATCGGTTTATCTCTCTCATCTTTATTTCTTGCGCAATCAAAAGAAAACGATTAAATCGCGTATATGCTGTCATTTTGCGCTATAAAAGAGCCATTTAAAAGCATGTTTTACATTTGCAAATATCTTTCTTAAAAAGAAAGCCATGGACTTCTAAGAGGTATCATTATGTTGCGCTTGAGCTTCTCTATCTGTTCTTGACATCGGTTTATCTCTCTCATCTTTATTTCTTGCGCAATCAAAAGAAAACGATTAAATCGCGTATATGCTGTCATTTTGCGCTATAAAAGAGCCATTTAAAAGCATGTTTTACATTTGCAAATATCTTTCTTAAAAAGAAAGCCATGGACTTCTAAGAGGTATCATTATGTTGCGCTTGAGCTTCTCTATCTGTTCTTGACATCGGTTTATCTCTCTCATCTTTATTTCTTGCGCAATCCAAAGAAAACGATTAAATCGCGTATATGCTGTCATTTTGCGCTATAAAAGAGCCATTTAAAAGCATGTTTTACATTTGCAAATATCTTTCTTAAAAAGAAAGCCATGGACTTCTAAGAGGTATCATTATGTTGCGCTTGAGCTTCTCTATCTGTTCTTGACATCGGTTTATCTCTCTCATCTTTATTTCTTGCGCAATCAAAAGAAAACGATTAAATCGCGTATATGCTGTCATTTTGCGCTATAAAAGAGCCATTTAAAAGCATGTTTTACATTTGCAAATATCTTTCTTAAAAAGAAAGCCATGGACTTCTAAGAGGTATCATTATGTTGCGCTTGAGCTTCTCTATCTGTTCTTGACATCGGTTTATCTCTCTCATCTTTATTTCTTGCGCAATCAAAAGAAAACGATTAAATCGCGTATATGCTGTCATTTTGCGCTATAAAAGAGCCATTTAAAAGCATGTTTTACATTTGCAAATATCTTTCTTAAAAAGAAAGCCATGGACTTCTAAGAGGTATCATTATGTTGCGCTTGAGCTTCTCTATCTGTTCTTGACATCGGTTTATCTCTCTCATCTTTATTTCTTGCGCAATCAAAAGAAAACGATTAAATCGCGTATATGCTGTCATTTTGCGCTATAAAAGAGCCATTTAAAAGCATGTTTTACATTTGCAAATATCTTTCTTAAAAAGAAAGCCATGGACTTCTAAGAGGTATCATTATGTTGCGCTTGAGCTTCTCTATCTGTTCTTGACATCGGTTTATCTCTCTCATCTTTATTTCTTGCGCAATCAAAAGAAAACGATTAAATCGCGTATATGCTGTCATTTTGCGCTATAAAAGAGCCATTTAAAAGCATGTTTTACATTTGCAAATATCTTTCTTAAAAAGAAAGCCATGGACTTCTAAGAGGTATCATTATGTTGCGCTTGAGCTTCTCTATCTGTTCTTGACATCGGTTTATCTCTCTCATCTTTATTTCTTGCGCAATCAAAAGAAAACGATTAAATCGCGTATATGCTGTCATTTTGCGCTATAAAAGAGCCATTTAAAAGCATGTTTTACATTTGCAAATATCTTTCTTAAAAAGAAAGCCATGGACTTCTAAGAGGTATCATTATGTTGCGCTTGAGCTTCTCTATCTGTTCTTGACATCGGTTTATCTCTCTCATCTTTATTTCTTGCGCAATCAAAAGAAAACGATTAAATCGCGTATATGCTGTCATTTTGCGCTATAAAAGTGCCATTTAAAAGCATGTTTTACATTTGCAAATATCTTTCTTAAAAAGAAAGCCATGGACTTCTAAGAGGTATCATTATGTTGCGCTTGAGCTTCTCTATCTGTTCTTGACATCGGTTTATCTCTCTCATCTTTATTTCTTGCGCAATCAAAAGAAAACGATTAAGGCGCCTTGGATCAATTCGAGTGGCAGTAATCACGCGGCTTTATGCAACGCGGCCTAGTTTGCGTGAAAGCCACAATCGTCCGAAACCCTCTATTGAGAAGACGACATGCGAAAATCCCGCACAAAAGACCGCACGCTCCAACGACTTTAGAACAGTGCACGACTTTCTCATATTGCTTTCAACTGATACCAGTTGACCGCCCTCTATAGGCCATGTAACTCTCAAACTATGCAGGTGCCGCAAAGGCGGGTGGCTAGGGCTTTTTTTTTAGTAGACACGTTTCATAAAAGCTCCGAAAAAGGGGTTTATAGATTGTTCGCATGCTCAGACCTCCCCCCCCCCCCCCTACTCTCAAAAACGCTCCGCGGTCCCTGCTATTTAGGGTTAGAATTCAGATTCCCTTCCTCAAAGGGATAACTTTTCAAGAAAAATTATTTATCACACATTTATACAAGTCATACATTAATGCTTTTTCTTCCTTTAATATGTTTCGCTTTGTTGTAGCTTCATTTGTCTCGTTTTCGTTTCCAAACTTCATTAATCAGTGTTGGGTTATCTTAAACAATATTTGACTATTGGAACATTTATAAACTTATGGGCAATACGCTTGACTAATCATGAAAAGATTGTTTAATAGTTATAAATGAATGGCGCAAAATGAAAGCGCCGTAAAAAAAAAGTAACAACAACAGCAGCCTTCATTTTTTCTTTTATCCTCAAGCGAGGTTTTTATTTCCATCATTTCAATACATATTTACATTATTAACTCAATGATTGAGTGAAACGAGTGAAAAACTAGATTTGTAATACTTGTTTGGAACAAGTATAGGTGGGCTGATCCAACAAAAAATTGAGACAAAATAAAGGGTACATTTGAAATAGCTTTTTGTCTCAGCTACAACATATTCGGAGTTCAGCGTAAATGAAGCTAACACGACGTAGATATTGCTCGCGAAAGACGGGAATGTAGAATCAAGTTTTGAGAAAAAGTCATGTCCCATAGAGAATACACGCAAAATGTGAAAAAATTGGCATGCCTCCTTTAATCGCAAAAATACGCCATGATGCCTTTGTCAAAATGAAAAATTGTGACAATTGGATTTGTAGAGAATTGTCTCAGCTAGAACATATCAAAATTTTGAAGAAAATTAATCAATTTTTAGAAAGATACAATCAATTTTCCAAAAAAATGCTGACGTCATAATAGGCAAATTGAAATTTTGAGTTCGGAGGCCATTATGATGACGTCATGAGTTAATTGAGGGTCAAATGAGACATGAAATCATATCTCTGATTTATACTCGCTCAAAATATGAAAAAAAATTGGGGTCACCTTGCATCCTAAAGAGCTATAATGGATTTTGCATAGGCATGTTTTTGCCCATATATGCTATGTATTACAAGAGCTCGCGCGCATTGAAATATATGTTAAACGGTCGATTATTCAATTATTTATAGTCATAAAGAGACAAACATGGTATCAATTTGTTTGTAAGAATATGTGGAATATTATGAAAGAAAAAAAATGTCGATTCTATGGTGTCTAATAGTTTTACGCGCGAAAACGCGCGCGCATGCGCGTGTGCGCGATTTTTTAAAAAATGCTTAGAATGGCCTAAAACGTATGCAAAATGATTTTGAGACGATTTTGAGCATTTCAAAATTTTGCGCGCGCATTGACGCGCGGACGTACGCGCACGCGCGCGTTATTTGACCTGAAATTGACCGGACGGATATTGACCTCGATCATTATAAATATGAATGAGAAATACTTTTTGGTTATGAAGATATGATCATGAGTTGATTTTCGTAAAATTTTACAAAATGGCGCCTAGATGACGTCATCAGTGAAGGACAATGTTGAAAACGTTATTGTGCTTTGTACATATGCCTTTACATATGTGTGCCAAATTTCAAGGCATTTGATTGAGCCATTTTCAAGTTATCTTGCTAACAAAAAAGTGGTTAGAAATAAGAAAAATATTTAATAATAAATAAATAAAGGCAATTCTAACGAAATTATAAGGTGGTCTGTACGATATACAGCCCACCTGATAACATAAACATTAAAGTATATACAACAATTCTACCAGCTTAGTATTATTTTCTTTGATTGCACAATCATGCCTAAACAAAATCTTACCAACGACCCAGACTAGACAATCGTTTTAACGTAACTTTTTATCAACGAAGAAAATGGATATTACATTTAGAGTTCAGAAATAAACAATATGAAATGAAACAATAGGAGTGATCGAGAGGAAGGAAAAAGAGAGGTACTGAGTTAAGACAAAACAATAGAAAAAAATCGTGGGAGAGAATTCAATAACACAATCAACTTGAAGTTATATAAAAATGTGAGGAACAAAAAAAGACCAAAAGTCTATCAAAGGTTTGTCCCCAGGTATATGAAATGAAAAGAATCTAACCCAGTTACACGGGTAATAAACAAATTAAAATAAGTGGTGAAGTGTGACGTCGTCAATAATCTATGTTTTGAATTTCTCAATTTTTTCTTTATTTTTCGAAGGAGCATCAAAAATAATTTCCTAATATTGATAACAATTGAATATGTGAAGTATTGGCTAAGATATGACCATCTGAATAAATATATTTCCTATAGGAACTCAGTGTTATTTGCTCTGGCTCCTAATAACTTTATCTTGGACATTTAACGTTGCCTTTGCCCAACTCCGCGCATTAAACAGTAGTTTATTGATCGGATGTCACGAACAATACACGGGTTGACGCTTCCCTTTTGTTCCTAGACCCCCCCCCCCCTCCCTTCCCTTTCCCTCTCTACCAAACTCACCGTGAAAGGAGAGACAACATAGCATAATAATAAATAAATACAGTACAGACTATATACCGATGCGCCCAACTTTCCCTCTCTCTCTCTCTCTGTCTGTCAGTCTTTCTCTCTCTGTCTCTCTCTCTTGTTTTGTTCTTCTTTCTCCTCCGCATCTTTTCTTTCTTCTTCTCACTCTTATTCCCCCTTCTTTTTCTTCTTCTTCTTCTTCTTGCTGTTCTTCTTCGTCTTCTCCCTCTTCTTCTTCTCTTTTTATTTAGATACTCAATTTTATGAGAAAAATACACAATATATAAAATGTAAAAGATTTGTATGTAAATCTCTATTGCATCAAATTAATATGAAATAGTTTATCAGCCTAAATTGACGGTTATAATATATGTCGGACATTATACTTTATCGAAAAGATATAAACATGATAAAATGAAACTAAAGAAGAATCCAGAACGGGGGGGGGGTGAAAGGAGAGACAAAATAGCATAATACTGTACAGACTATACGATGCACCCAACTTTCTCTCTCTCTATCTTTCTATATATATATATATATATGTCTATCTGTCTGTCTGTCTCTGTCTTTCTCTCTCTTTCTCTCTATTTCGCTCTCTAAAAAGATGATATAGGGAAAACAAAATAGTTTGTAAGTATTGCTTGGAGAGCAAAATAATTAGTTTTTTTTAAATTTACTAATGTAAAAAGCGTTTTGAGCATGCTTATGTAAAGGTGCTATTTGAATATATTGCCAAGTTTTGACAATTATAGTTTTTAAGTATATGTATTGACAAAGTACATACAAATAAAACCGACACAGAAATGTCTGCAAGTATTTGGGACCTATATAGAATATGCAAAAAGAGCTATGTCTTTGTCTTCGGCCCATGATCCCACAGCTTAGTTACGTAAGAGGAACAATTAAAGTTGTGGAGGTAGGTCGTTGTCATGGTCGTTATCAACTCCTACAATAGAAGAGCGGAAGTAAGGTAAGGGTATAATTGAATGAAAATGAACTGATCCTTGTATGTACTACATGTATGACCCTGTTTTCTTTTTGAGGGGGGGGGGTAGGGGATCTTGTTGTTTTTGCAGTTGTCGTTGCTGTTTTTTAAATTTGTTAATGGGATCACGTTCCGACATACTCATAAATATCTGAAACAATCATTCAAAGACAACAATCATGCACGATAAAGGAATGGACAAGAAATAGATAATTATAAGAAATGATTTTTCTCTCTATTTATGTGTGTGTGTGTGTGTGTGTGTGTGTGTGTGTGTGTGTGTGTTTCTCTCTCCCTCTCCCTCTCGCTCGGTTGCTTTCTCTGTATGTCTGTCTCTCTGTCTATCTTCCAATGTTGTTCCACCATTTGCTTGTTTGCCGGCACCATTCCTTCTTTGAGATAAATTATCATAACATAATGATGATGTACACAATTTATTAAACCTTATATTTATTATAGGGAGCGAAATAGAAAACGAGCGGCTGACAATGTCGAAATGCGAAGAATATTTATACGGTACAATCATTTTATTTACAAAGTAAAACTTTTTAATGAAAATCTCTGTTGCATCAAATTGATATAAAAAAATGTTTATTATGCTATATTGACAATACTATTATATGTCGGACATTATAATTCAGCGAAAAGATATCTGTTTAAAAAAAGGACAGACTAAAGGGGGGAATCAGAGCTGGGGGGGGGGGGGGGTGATCGGAGAGACAAATATATAAATAAATATAGGACGGACTACGTCCAACTTTCTATCTCTCTCCCCCCCCCCCCCCCCCCCCCATCATCTCTCTCTCTCTCTCCCTCTTTCTCTCTTTCTCTCTCTCTTTTCCTCTCTCTGTCACTCTGTCTATCTGGCAATGTCGTTTCCATCTTCACCTTTTTTGATAATGTTTTCTATTCCGCCATTTGCTTGTACACCGGCAGCATCTCTTCCTTGAGATTAATTATTATAGGATTTTCCGGCGAAATTCGCTAGTTTGTCATTTGAATTCATTTACTTTGCATTTAAGTTAGCTCAGATCGGCTTTGCCATGCCAATTATCATTCAATTTTCCCGTATTGGTATTCAATTTAGAATTTTGGTTGAAGGGTTTGATAGATCTGTCATTCAATTTAGAAACTGCTCAACTAGCATTCAAATTAATCGTCACTTGTCGAGACGTCATTTTTATCATTCAAATTAGCACCTGTCATTCGTATTCGAATTATGTTTATTCAAATTAGGAATGTTAGGGGGAAGAAATGCAACACACGTTTACAGTTTGAAGACAAAAAATTAAATGCATGATTTGCTATCAGGGTCTTTTCTGTCAGGCCAAATAAAAAACAAAACACGTTTAGCGTCCTGTTTTTTCGAAAAATAGGACGGAGGAGGCCCTTTTTTTTTTTTTTTTCCTTCAAAATGGCCGCTTAAAATGGCCGCTCGGTACATTTTCCCCGACAGTCGGGCTATTTTTCAAGATCGCCTACGACATTTTTTATTTTTATTTTTTTAAATCACTGAGATATAGATCCATTTTAGCAGTGTTTTTCATGTTTTTTTTCTTGAAAAAAAAAAAATTCAAAAAAAAAAATAGGAGGCGGCCCCCAAAAAGGAAGCGGGCGGGGACCTTAGCCCAAAGATATAAACAAACAAAACAACAAAATGGAAAGAAAAAATCTGAGCTGGGGGGGGGGGGGGAGTCAGTCAGAAAAATATGATAATATAGGATTTCCCGCGGGCCAAATTCGCGAGTTTGTCATTCAAATTAATTCGTCTTGCGTTCAAATTCGACGGTTTTAGTGCAATCAGGTATATCTCGGGTTTATATTCCCTTTTCTAGTTTTCAAATCTATGGAATTTTCGTTAGAATCTACGTATGTTTCATTCAAATTAATGAACAATGTGCTTCTTTCGCTATTTGGTCATTCGATTTGGCGCAACACGATTTTCTGACAACGCGACGGTGTACTTTTAGCATTCTAATTCATAATTTGTAGCATTCAAATTAGCACTTTGTGCACCTAAATTGATGGTCAATATACATTTCTCGTTCATTACACACTTTTTATAGCTCATTCTTTTTCTTTCAAGATTGTTTTTTTTCATGTGTATTTCATCATATTTCATTTTCTTGCATTTATACACTTATACTTATTAGATTTATCTGATATTCATCAGCATTTAAGTTTGATTGTTAAGAAGAAAAAAACGACTTGCATCTACGGACCTGATGGTCTCAGTATATTTGTAAATGTTCATGTAAGGAAGTTGTTTGTCTTTTGTTTCATCATAAATTTATCATAATTTCATCATAATTTCATTATGGAAGAAGGGTACAATATTGTGACTGGGGTAGGAACTAGAGTCAAGAATTGGAACATGATTCATTATTTAGCCATGTCTTTAGCCATCGATCTGATTGCGGGCAAGTAAACTATGAAACTCTTTAAGAAAAACAGAGGGGTTTGCTGGGTATAAGAGACGATGTGAATTACTTTTGTAAAATTCTGAGTCTGTAGTAAAAAGGGGCGATAGAGGGTACCCCCACCTTTCCCGGGTATATGAACATGTCCGTGCAGAAATGCCATATCCCTTGATTTCGCCCCTTCTTTACTTTATGTCTGACTACACCCATCTGCATTGTCCTGAAAATAAATAAATGGAATAACAGCTAATAGACCCCAATGGCAAAGCATGCATTTTAACTGCATTATTTAAAAACTGTAAAAGTTTGTTGCAATTCTTCCCCCTAACATTCCTAACTTGACTAACAATATTACGAATACGAATGACAGGTGTTAATTTGAATAATAAAAATTACGCTTAGACAAGTGAATATTAATTTGAATGCTAGTTGAGCAGTTTCTAAATTGAATGACAGAAATATGAAACCCTTCGACCAAAATCCTAAATTAAATACAAAAACTGGAAAATTGAATGATAATTGGCATGGCAAAGCCGATCTGCGCTAACTTAAATGCAAAGTAAATGAATTCGAATGACAAACACGCGAATTTGACCGGGAAATCCTATAATAAGAACAGTACAGACTACGTCCAACTTTCTATCTCCTCCCCCCTCACTCTCCCTCACTCTCTCTCTCTCTCTCTCTGTCCGTCTGTCTCTGTCGTTTTCCATCTTCATCTTTCATAATGTTGTCTATTCCGCCATTTGTTTGTATGCCGACACCATCCCTTCCTTGAGATTAATTATTATAACATAAACTTGACGTTATACTTTAGCAAAAAGATATAATCAAACAAAAAAGAGACAAACTAAAGAAAGAATCAGAGCTGGGGGGGGGGGGGGATACTATCTTACATAGATAAAGAGCAGTTATAAGCAAAGAATTGAGAACTAATTTGTGCAACCAACTATCATGAAAATCAAAAAGCTGTACTCAATAGTAAAACTCCGACACTTTATACACTATGAATATGACGGACAAAGAAAGCGGACAAAATATACAGTTCCTCAGGTAGACAAAGGAACATCCCTTCACTGCTATTAGTAAAAATGTGTAGAACAGGTGTCACATGCATATTCACCTGTTCTACACATTTTTACATAATAGCAGTGAAGGGATGTTCCTTTATCTACCTGAGGAAACTGTATATTTTGTCCGTTTTCTTGTCCGTCATGTTCATAGTGATAGCACGATAAGTAAATAAAGCCGACAATCTTGAATTGAAACAATGGGATGGACTATATCGAGACTAGCTAATCTCCTCAATAATAGGCCGACCTGGTACCCTGTATACGTACGCATGAGTGACCTGAGCTGAGAGCGCTAGGTCGAGCGAGACTGTACTATAATAGCTTTTCAATAATAGGCCCGTTCCATGAATAGGCGTCAATGACCATATAAGGTCAAGGCTCATGTATCGTACGGTGTACCCGCGCGTGCCGTGTACAAAGGTTTTAAATGAGATCACGATTCGACGTACTCCTAAATAAAAATAAAAATCTCTGTTGCATCAAAATAAAATTATACGTACATTGTATGTTATTGACAGAAGTAATATACATCGGACATTATACCAAAGCACAAAAGGGTTATCTATAGAAGAAGGTGGACAACATTATAAGAGAAAGAATAACGATTTCTCTTTTATTTATACAAAAATTAACAGCATAAATACTCTTACAAAAACACAAGAAATCTTGAAGAGAGAGAGACAAGAAAAATGTGAAAAGGACCCAACAAATAAAAATAAATAAATAATAGGATTCTAGAGCTGAAGATGATAGGGAAAACGTAATAGTTTGGTAGTATTGGCAAATTTTGACAATAATAGTTTGTAAGTAAATTGACAAAGTATATACAAAAAAAAACGACACAAAATATTTGAAAGCATTTTAGAACTACCGGTATATAGAATGATTATACGAAAAGAGTTATGTCTGAGGCCTATCTACATCTATGTTGCGTAAGAGGAACAATGAACGTGGCCAAAGGTAGAGTTCGTTGTCATGGTTATAAACTCGAACAATAGAAGGGCGGATTATGAGGTACTAGGGTGCTTGCCGTCATGAGATTTCTTCAGGGCGAGCGCGGATTACGCTGCTCCCAACGAAGTACCAGCAGTATCCGAATTTCATGTGAAAGAAAAATGGACATGCTTATGAAAACAAAAAACGATTATAATGAAGAATATGAAAGTACAACACACAGGAGCAATTGATAATGTTAGTTTATATGTTGCACGATTGGAGAAATAAAGTATCTTGAATCGTAATCTTGAATCTTGTGCAAGAGTATTGATTTATCCTAATAAGATTTTTGTTGTGATGTGAGCAAAATTAACGCTAATTTCTAAACGAATGTCAATCAATGATTTGTTACCTTCCTTCCATTACCCCCACCTAACAAAAAAAAAAAAAAAAAAAAGCCGGAGACACATTAGTATACTTGGGGGAGGGAGGAAGACAAAAAATGTATAATGAGTGCAGTTTTCACATTTTAATGAGATTTATTGAATGGAAGAGTAAAATCAACCCAAATTGTCAGGCGCGGATCTACGGGGGGGGGGGGGGGTTTAGGGGGTTTAAACCCCCCCCCCCCTTGGGCGGCCCCCCCCCCCCAAAAAAAAAAAAAGGGAAAAAAAAAGAAAAAAAGAAAGAAAAAAGAACGCACGCTGAAGAGAAACCCTTTCAAGTGCAAATATTGTGAGAAGATATTCAACTCATCTGGTAACTTAACCAAACACATGATAACTCTGGATATAACTGTGTATTAAACTGTTACTTGATTTAAAAAGACGTTATCATGCACTGCTTTTTATGGTCTCCATTGTGTTAATAGATGCCAGGAAAACATCACTTACGGGGTTCAAATAAACACCCCAAAAAAAAATCGGCTCGCCGCTTCGCGGCTCGTGGACGATGCTCCGCATCGTCATTATTTTGGTCAAACCCCCCCTTACCAAAAAGCTAGATCCGCCCCTGATTGTTAAACGATTATAAACGAATTTTTATAATTCATTGCTTTCCTTTCATTATTCATCACCCTCCCCATCTAAATAATGATAATAATAATATGATGATGATGATTATAATGATAATAATAAGCCGGAGAAACACTAGCGTACGGGGGGGGGGGGCACGGTGCAGAATGCGCATAGGGAGGCAGACTGCACCCATAATGGGTGGCCAGTGAAGAAACAAAAGAGAGAGTGGGGAGAAAAGAGAGAGAAAGAGAAGAGAGGGAGGAAAAGAGATGAACAGGAGCAAGAGAAAATGTTTTCTTTGGAGAGGGCTTTATACCAAGTTCAAATAAAAAAATAATATTTAAAACCTTCCGTAAAATGTGTTTTGCCTCTATGAGTTAAATGACAATGGAATAGCATAGTCTCCAAATAAGAATTCATGAATCAACACATCGGCTTTATGGCCAGCACGCAATTGTTATACCGGCGAGAGAGAAAAACCACTAGTCTTTATTTCCATTAATTGCTGGAGAATTAAATTTGAATGGGGCTCCATAACCTGTGTGTCTAGATTGACATCTCCAAGTTACCTCCCCGAAAAAAAAAATCTACTTTTAAAAATTAATTCGGTTATATATACACAGATAAAACGCAATTGTTTAAAATGCTAACAGTTCATTACAATACAACAGCTTATTGCATTTTTAAACAGGTCTTATTACTTGTAAAAAAAACTTTTAAACGGTGTTTTTATTGTGCATAATGATCCATTCCAAACATTCAGAGTACAGTGCTAATTAGACACGAACTCAAGCTAAGCTAAATAGCTTAGTTTAGCCGCAGAGGGAGCTAAACAAGTATGACGAATCTTTCAATGGGTTGAAAATTTTCTGGCTTGAAAAGGACGTCACGGTCTTCGGACACACACAATGCGTCTTTTCGTGGGCAAATCTTGCATCCGGGATTAACTCAATACGGCTTTGATGCATGCGCTCTCAGGTAAAAAGCTGCAGCTTCTCGCACATGAGAATTAATCCAAGGCGCCTAAATCGCGTATATACTGTCATTTTGCGCTATAAAAGAGCCATTTGAAGCATGTTTACATTTGCAAATATCTTTCTTAAAAAGAAAGCCATGGACTTCTAAGAGGTATCATTATGTTGCGCTTGAGCTTCTCTATCTGTTCTTGACATCGGTTTATCTCTCTCATCTTTATTTCTTGCGCAATCAAAAGAAAACGATTAAATCGCGTATATACTGTCATTTTGCGCTATAAAAGAGCCATTTGAAGATGTTTTACATTTGCAAATATCTTTCTTAAAAAGAAAGCCATGGGCTTCTAAGAAGTATCATTATGTTGCGCTTGAGCTTCTCTATCTGTTCTTGACATCGGTTTATCTCTCTCATCTTTATTTCTTGCGCAATCAAAAGAAAACGATTAAATCGCGTATATACTGTCATTTTGCGCTATAAAAAGCCATTTAAAAAGCATGTTTTACATTTGCAAATATCTTTCTTAAAAAGAAAGCCATGGACTTCTAAGAGGTATCATTTTGTTGCGCTTGAGCTTCTCTATCTGTTCTTGACATCGGTTTATCTCTCTCATCTTTATTTCTTGCGCAATCAAAAGAAAACGATTAAATCGCGTATATACTGTCATTTTGCGCTATAAAAGAGCCATTTGAAGCATGTTTTACATTTGCAAATATCTTTCTTAAAAAGAAAGCCATGGACTTCTAAGAGGTATCATCATGTTGCGCTTGAGATTCTCTATCTGTTCTTGACATGGGTTTTCTTCTCTCATCTTTATTTCTCGAGCAATGTTTAAGAATTTTTGCACCCGGTATTTGATGAGGTTTTTTTATTATAATCTACATTTCATGAGAGTTTCAGCACATTTAATGCAAATGGGAAATCAGCAACGAATGTTATTAACCCCCACCCCTTTATATACTCTAGACGTTATATGCACCAAACGTTTAGGTTTGTTTTGGACATTGGTTGACATGTGCTCAATTAAGACCTTTTTAATGTCGGCTGCTAGAATTTTTGCACCCCGTATTCGATGAGGTATATAATAATCTACATTTCATGTGATTTTCAACAAAGTTTAGGCAAATGGGAAATAGCGGCGACTGTATTACAGCCCGAAATCCCCTTCACCTATATACTCAACATGTTATGCGCTATAACGATTAGGTTTGTTCTGCCACATTGGTTGATATGCGCACAAATAAGTCCTTTTTAAAGTCGGCTGCTAGAATTTTTGCACCCCGTATTCGATGAGGTATATAATAATCTACATTTCATGTGAGTTTAAGCACATTTTAAGCAAATGGGAAATTAGCAACGAATGTATTAAACCCCACCGCCTTTATATACTCTAGACGTTATTTGCGCAAAACGTTTAGGTTTGTTTGGACATTGGTTCAAATGCGCTCAAATTAGACCTTTTTATTGTCAGCTGCTAGAATTTTGCACCCGTATTGGGTGAGGTATATAATAATCTACATTTGATGTGAGTTTCAGCACATTTAAAGCAAATGGGAAATAGCGGCGACTGTATTAAAGCCCGAAACCCCCTTCACCGATATACTCAACATGTTATGCGCTATACGTTTAGGGTTGTTCTGCCACATTGGTTGATATGCGCTAAAATAAGACCTTTTTAATGTCAGCTGCTAGAATATTTGCACCCTGTATTCGATGAGGTATATAATAATCTACATTTCATGTGATTTTCAGCAAAATTAAGGCAAATGGGAAATAGCAGCGACTGTATTAACCCCATCCCTTTTATATACTCTAGACGTTATATGCGCCAAACGTTTAGGTTGTTCTGGACATTGGTTGATATGCGCTCAAATAAGACCTTTTTAATGTCAGCTGCTAGAATGTTTGCACCCCGTATTCGATGAGGTATATAATAATCTACATTTCATGTGATTTTCAGCAAAATTAAGGCAAATGGAAAATAGCGGCGACTGTATTAAAGCCCGAAACCCCCTTCACCGATATACTCTACATGTTATGCGCTATACATTAAGGTTTGTTATGCCACATTGGTTGATGTCACGTGAGAGACTTTTTTATTTTTGTTATTATTGCTACGGACACACAGAATAAAGGGAAATAGAGCTTGTTAATTAAAGTTAAATTGTAACGTTTAATTTCCAATCATTCTCCTGTTTCACACACTTTGTTTTGGCTTCAGTAATAATACAGTATGTAATAAACTTACCTTTAACAAAATTAATTCTGGATGGGTAGTTTCCCGTCGGACATCGACGCCGGTCACAGCTCGTGTCGTCCACTTGGCCCTGGCCTCCGCAGACGGCGTCTTTGCTCCACTTGGCCCGGTAGTCGCCCCGGATTCTTGACCTCCGCAGACTGAGATACGATGGAGTGCGTCCCGATCCCAGACAAGAGCTAGCCCCCGACGAAAGCTATGGAGAACCGGTGGCAGTTGAGCTAGCCTCTCGTCCCGACGTGGAATTACCCTCAGATATTGACTTTAATTGCCGACTTCTAACATGACGTTAAGTATTATTATAGCTTAGGTGGTTCTCCTCGATTGCAGAAAATCCACCTCTTAATATACCCTACGGTTACTAAGTAAATTCTAAAAACATGACTACAAATATTTGGAGAGGAAATGATCTTACAAAGGAAAATACTTGTATTGAAAAAAGGCTTCCTAAATGTGTGCCAAACAAAACAGATAAAATATGTACACTGAATTAATGACTTCCCCAGGCCTATTCATAAGGAACAATACATCTTGGCCTGAAAAGAAAACATCCGACCTTAACATCTTCACCTGACCTTAACAAAGAACACTCCAGACCAGAGAGCTAATCAAATAAATTTCTTCCTGACAGTTGATATGCGCTCAAATAAGACCTTTTAAAGTCGGCTGCTAGAATTTTTGCACCCCGTATTCGATGAGGTATATAATAATCTACATTCATGTGAGTTTAAGCACATTTAAAGCAAATGGGAAATTAGCAACGAATGTATTAACCCCCATCCCCCTTTATATACTCTAGACGTTATATGCGCCAAACGTTTAGGTTTGTTCTTGACATTGGTTGATATGCGCTGAAATAAGACCTTTTTAAAGTCGGCTGCTAGAATTTTTGCACACCGTATTCGATGAGGTAATAATAATCTACATTTCATGTGAGTTTCAGCTCATTTAATGTAAATGGGTATTAGCGGCGAATGTATTAAAGACCGACACCCCCTTCACCGATATACCTTACATGTTATGCGCTACTAACTAAAATATTTCTTCTTGACATAGGTTGATATGCGCTCAAATGAGACCTTTTTAATGTCGGCTGCTAGAAATTGTGTACCCCGTATTCGATGAGGTATATAATAATCTACATTCATGTGAGTTTCAGCTCATTTAAAGCAAATGGGATTAGCGGCGAATGTATTAAAGGCCGAAACCCCATTCACCGATATACTCTATACACGCGGCTCGCTATATAAACGAAATATTTGTTCTGGACATTGGTTGATATACGTTCAAATTAGACTTTTTAATTTCGGCTGCTACAATTGTGCACCCCGCATTCGCTGTAGTCTATAATAATCTACATTTCATGTGAGTTTTAGCTCATTAAAGCAAATGGGAATTAGCGGCGAATGCATAAAGACCGACACCCCCTTTACCGATATACTCTATATATTATGTGCTACTAACTAAAAATTTGTTCTGGACATTGGTTGATATGCGCTCAAATAAGACCTTTTTAATGTCGGCTGCTAGAAATTGTGTACCCCGTATTCGCTGAGGTATATAATAATCTACATTTCATGTGAGTTTTAGCACATTTAAAGCAAAAAGGAATTAGCAACGAATGTATTAACCCCACCCCTTCTAAATACTCTAGACGTTATTTGCGCTATACGTTTAGGTTTGTTGTGGACATTAGTTGTTATACGCTCAAACTAGCCCTTTTTAAAGTCGGCTGCTACAATGTACCCCGTATTCGATGGAGTATATAATAATCTACATTTCATGTGAGTTTCAGCACATTTAAAGCAAATGGGAATTAGCAACGAATGTATTAACCCCACAACCTTCTAAAGAAAAGGAAAAGAAAGGAAAGAAAGGAAAAGAAAGAAAAGAAAAGAGAAGAAAGAAAGAGAAAAGAGAAAAAGAGGGAGGAGAGGAAAGAAAGGAAAAAAAAAAAAGGAAAAAAGAAGTAATAAGAGTGAAAGGGGAAACAAAAGAAAAGGGAGAGATGAAAGAGAGGAGAGAGATGGGAGGTAAGAGTCTGAGAGAGGAGAAGTGGGAGTAAAAGAGAGAAGGGGGTTGTGGGTGGAGTCGTCTCGTCGAGGGAGCAAGAAAGACACGGGTAAATATGTTGCTGTGTCGGGTCAGCTGTGTCGGAATTCTTGCTCGATCCTCGTGTACTATATCAATGCAGAAGTTTAAAGTCGGTGAGATGTATATTGTCGGTCGGCCGACAAGTTTTTTTCCCTACGAACTGTGACTTCTTATCCACTGTGACGACTTTAAGAGTGACTACAACTACAATACTTGTATTTTCTCGAAGTTTCACTTTCCTATAATATCAGCTAAAGAAATTTTTTCGGGGAAACTAAATTTCAACAAGGTTTAAGAGTCAACAACGGTACGACGAATCGTCTTCCTTCTTTATATTGTGATGAAACGCCAAAAATTCCGCGCTTTGCGCGGAAGGGGAAACTTCATTTAGACGAGTCGAGAACGGTACAACGAATCGTCTTCTTTCTCTAATAATTTAAGGAAACGTCAAAGCTTCCGCGCTTCGCGCGGGAGTGGAGAACTGAATTCAGAAAAATAGAGCTTATTAAAAGTCGAAAAAGGTACAACGAATCGTGTTCTTTCTCTAATAATTTGAGGAAACGTCAAAGCTTTCGCGCTTCGCGCGAGAGGGGGAAACTGAATTCAGATGAATAGGGCTAATAAGATTCGAAAACGGTACGAGAAATCGTTCCTCTTTCTCTATATTGTGATGAAACGCCAAAAATTCCGCGCTTCGCGCGGAAGGGGAAACTTCATTTAGACGAGTCGAGAACGGTACAACGAATCGTCTTCTTTCTCTAATAATTTAAGGAAACGTCAAAGCTTCCGCGCTTCGCGCGAGAGTGGAGAACTGAATTCAGAAAAATAGAGCTTATTAAAAGTCGAAAAAGGTACAAACGAATCGTGTTCTTTCTCTAATAATTTGAGGAAACGTCAAAGCTTTCGCGCTTCGCGCGAGAGGGGGAAACTGAATTCAGATGAATAGGGCTTAATAAGATTCGAAAACGGTACGAGAAATCGTCTTCCTTTCTCTATATTGTGATGAAACGCCAAAAATTCCGCGCTTCGCGCGGAAGGGGAAAACTTTATTTAGACGAGTCGAGAACAGTACGACGAATCGTCTTCTTTCTCTAATAATTTAAGGAAACGTCAAAGCTTCCGCGCTTCGCGCGATAGGGGGAAACTGAATTCAAACAAAATTAATAGGGCTTATTTAGAGTCGAAAACGGTACAAGAATAGTGTTTTTCTCTAATCATTTGAGGAAACGTCAAAGCTTTCGCGCTTCGCGCGATAGGGGGAAAACTGAATTCAGATGAATAGGGCTTATTAAGA